>NC_133399.1:77151381-77454411 GCF_047511655.1 Castor canadensis | reverse complement strand
TGTTTCCATAACTTGGCTATTGTGAATAGTGCCGCAATAAACATGGGTGTGCAGGTGCCTCTGGAGTAACCTGTGTCACAGTCTTTTGGGTATATCCCCAAGAGAACCATAGAACTCTTATATCATGGAATGAAAGGAGAAATGGAAGTCGGTGCACAAGGAATGGTAACTTTAACCTCATGAAATCCTACTGTGGCACACCATCTTCAATTTTGCTTAGGCATTTTGTTTTCATGTCAATGACAGCTGTGACTCTGTGATTTTGAATATAAGAAGTCAACCTGAATGCAAAGAGAAATGCAAATGGACACAGATTTATGAAAAGAGAACTTTTTAAAGAGTAGAAAAAAATTGTCATGAAGATTCTTGTGATTTAAAATGAAACCCACATTTTAAACACTCTTTACAGAAAGATATTTCCTGACAAAGGGTTTGAGTATTTCAGCTGACTATTAAGTCTGCTGGGTGCAGTTCTAAACTTCATTTCTATAGATAATATATCCTAAACATTCTCAAGTTACTTGAGATTTTTTAGATGTCCCAAGATGAACCAGAATAAAATATCCTCTGTGGCATTTTTAGCAATGTGGCTATTTACATCAAAGTAACACATGATTGTGACACATTTGTGGCACAGTGATTTGATCATTTCTAGCTGGTCAGGAAAAAGTTTGTTAATTTTTGACAATGCCCTTCAATCAGGAGAGTGATATTGGAATCATCTCTTGAAGGGCTGACTCTTGATAAAATGAGCACTGCTGTTGTTCTAGGACCCAGTCAGATTAGGGCTCTATCAGACTGACAGAGCATCAACTTTCTATTCAGAATCTTGGTAGCAAAGGCACTATATAGTCATCTATTAGAGTTCTACCAAATCCACTGTGAGTTCTGGCTTGAGATTTTCCAAGGCTTAGATTATTCTATTTTGAAGTAAGATTTTCCTTAATAAAAAAGTCTTTCCTCATTATTTTTGTGCAATTAAGAAGGAAATAATACATAAATTCAAAGTGACATTAGGGACCAATTGCTCACACTAGATGGGTTGGATTGCCACTTGCTTCCTTTCTCTCAAATACATATATTTGAGATTGTACCATAAAATAAGTAAACTCCAGTGCAGTGCAAGGATAATTCATTTATGTGCTCTAAAATTCTTGCTCCTAACTAAATCCTCCACATCTTTCTCTTTCAGATGCTGTCTTCAATGCTTCACCCCACATTGTAGAATAAGACAATAGCTCAGTGTGCCATGCTTTCATGGGGGCAGGCCTATGTCTTTGCCTATAAGAATGGAAAATTAGCAGCCCATCATTTCAATTCCAAAGAATGTGTAACTATAAAAGGCCTTATTCCATCTGGCCCTCTTCACAGGAGACTGAAAGAAGACAGGCAAAAATGTTGATGGCCAAACCCCTTAATTTCTATTGAGACTAAGAAAGAAATAAAGAACAGACCTAGATTGCCAGAAAACAGAAGGCAGGCATATGGCTGTTGAAATTGCAAGAACAACTGGGCTAGAGAAGACAATCTGCCTTAAATGGTATAAGGGTTTCTACATGGCATTTTGATCCACACCCACCCTGGCCTGGCAATGCCTACAATTGCATAAGCCTTCATTCTTCACGATTGTGTAGATACTAATTTAGATTTGGTCTCTGGCTTGTTATGAAATGAAGCTCTTTCATGGAATAAATGTGGAACAGAGGCGAACCTGATTTGAAGATGTCTATAGACTTCTCATCTTACCTCTGCATGACTCACTATTCCTCTTAAAATATGGAGGGATGCTAAACATGGCTTTCATGTGGGATGTAAATTGGTAATGACTGAGTTGGGAAAAAGACACAACTCCCTGAGCTATTCACATGCCATGAGTTCTCAAAGCAATCTTAGAGATGCTGAGATATTATTGGAAGGTTAAAATTCTTCCCCATTAGCTTATCCACACGTGGAGAATCTAACAACCTTATAAGATACAAGAAAGTTTCTGGAGGGAAAGAGAACAGTTTCTTTATGTGAGAGAAACTGAAGCAAATGATACTGGGTAGTTCTTCCTTGAGATCATGGCTACCCCCCCCCTGCCCACAATGGGGATTAAACTCAGGGCTTTGCATTTGAGCCACACCCCTAGTCCCTTTGCTTTTATTGTTTTTCAGATAGGGTGCGTTTGCCTGGTCTGGCCTTGGACAATGATTTTCCTACCTCTGTCTTCTGATTAGCTGGGATTACAAGCCACCACAGTGTGGATAGGAAACTTTTACTCCAAATGAGAATTTTCTTCTTGTACATCAAAAAATAGATTTCATGACTTTGACATGTGAGTGATATTTAAAAAACAAACAAAAACCCAAAAAGCTATCTTCTGTCCTTTTAGGAGCAGTAGTAATTCTACCCAACTATCTATGCTGAAAACTATTGAGTTCTGTGCAGCATATGTTTTACAAGACACAAGTTTTATCAAGTAGTATCAGAACATACTTAGAACATGTGATGTTGATTTTTATAAGTAGACTTTACTGGGCTAAGGGATACCCAGGTGCATGGCAGAACATTATTTCTGGGTGTGTCTGTGAATGTGTTTCCAGAGGATATTAGCATCTGAATGGGCAGACTGAGTAAAGATTTGCCTTCACCATGTGAGTGGGCACTACCCAATCTGTGTAGGGTTCAAGCACTTTTTAAAACTATGAACTCTGCTTGTTTTCCCTACATTTAGCCCTTTAATGACTGTGTTGTATCACTTAGGGGATTGGAACAGAAAAAAAGGTTTAGAATCAGTGCTTTTGGCTCAGTGCTTTACTTTCATCAATCTCATTATCACTTTTTGGTTCTAGACTGGTATCTGCAAGGTTGAAGATTAGATCCGTCTTTCATTTGTACAGTTAAAGTAACTATAGTTGCCAAGACGAAAGAATGGAGCACATGGTCTAATAAATACAACCACATTCATGGAGAAAACAGGTGTGAGTATTTTAATCTGGGCCTGTTCTAGAAAACTCAGGTCATTTAGCATCCTGTTCCCTGGTTTTGATATTGTTATGGCTGTTGAGGAATTTCCTTAAATGGTAAGAAGCATCTGAAAAAAGAGAAGTGGATTGCTATATTTGAGTTGCAGTTCAAATTGCATTTGTGTCAGAGTCTAACCTCTATAGTACATTATTCTGCTCACAGGTCCTTCTGATAGGCCATAGAGAGATGCTTCATGAGACCCCAGGACAGAACAAGTGGACCGACTTAAGCCCCAGGTATCTGGGCAGAGCTCAGAACAGCCTTCCTCTAGCACATAATGTCTTTGTGGTTTCTTTTCTTGTTAATTTGCATTTATACAAAAATAGTTCTTTAAATTATCTATCACTGAACAAATCACCACTTTAGGAAGCCATGTCCTATTTGATTTCTTGCCTTTGGTGCCTGCCCTCTTCTTGCACTTGCCATACCGTCACATGTCCTTAGGGGATCATGAGAGTCACTACATATTAAATGCAATGATAGGTATAGGTTGATGGAGACAAACTGGCAAATGTGCGCACCAAGTGAATGGTATGGATGTCTGCGCATAAAATACCTCCTCCTGTAAGTGTGATGTGATGATCTTGAGCTTGGCTTCCCACTACCATCCTCAACTTCAAGAACACGGAGAGGAGGTGATACTTAATATATGCTTGGAGTTTCATATAATAATATCATCCAGCAAATTAGGAATTATAAGGCTAATTTTATGGATGAAGAAATCAAAGACAAAAGAACATCTTTTCTCCAAAGTTTTACAGGATAAACTACATATCCTCTCTTACCCAAATACTCAATGTAGAACCAGAAATATGTTATTGTGGTATTATCTGAGACATGACTTTGGTTTCTTTTAGTTCATTTATGGGATTGCTACCACATCCCAAATATGTGCTTAGGATAGCTTTTCAAATGTTGTTGAATTAAGGCAGCTGGAGAATTCTTTTTTTTTTTTCTTATGAGTGCAAGAAGGAGGACATAAGAGCATTACAATGATGAGATATATCCTCTGTCTACTTTGGGGAGAAATACTCAAATTTATTTTTTAATGTGAGATATAAATGTCAAGCTATCTTTCTATGTGCTGTATTTGTAAATGTTCTCACTCTCTCATATACTCATGTGTTATTACATAAGAAATAAACCAAATACCATGTCTCAGACTAGAAATAGAAACATGAAGAGTGTGCCAGAAAAGTTCTTTATGGTGGAGCTGGACTCTAGGGACCCTGAAAAATGAATGAGAGAGAAATGGAGAAAAAATTATTTTTTGATTTTTTAAGGTGAGAGAAAAACTACCGAATTGTGGGTTCTGTCTAGAACTTTTGGCAAAGCATTGGTAAGCAGAGAATACATAAAAAAAAAAGAAAGTATGTTTTTCAGATGTTATTCTTAGGTTTTTAATAGAAGTTAATGTTCCAGTCTACATAAGAGAATTTACTAATAGTCTTTGAAGTAGGATATACCACACAAGAATCATCCATTACAGTCTTTGAACATACTATACTGAAGAGTGTAGCAAGTGTTTCTTTGAGGCCTGAACAATCAGGTGTTCTGGAAGTAAAGAGGAGAGTGTTTGAGGAAGTCAACCCAGAAGAAGTAGAACCAGAGCCATGTTTTGATGGTCAGTAGTAGCTGGTTAACAGGTATACTTTAGTACACATGTGGATGTATACATTCATCTATTTGGAGGGGGACACTTTCATGTTGTATCAGCTTATATAGTATACCTCAGAACAGCACAAAACAAGCATAGGCGCTTTCCACAGAGAGCACTAGATTTTATTAAGCACTTGAAATCCGTGGAGGGAATTGTCATTTCATTAGGAGGCCTCTTGATGCTAATCAAGGACTTTTCATTTCCTTAAGCACATTGGTCTGGTAACAACTTTCCTTCTCTGAAAAACAAACAGCTCTGGAAAGCACTTTCTAAAGCACAGGCAGAGAAGTTTGTTTTTCCTTAGTAAATATAAATATTGTAGAATTACCAAGAATTGAAGCAGAATAAGAACCAAGTGTCTTTACCCTGATTAGATGTTGATGCTCACACCAAATCCCTCACATGTCTTACGGACCATCAAAGTCCTCCATCCCATCATGTATCCTTCCTATAAGGCTTGCTGTCATGGTTTACATCTGGGTCACTAGTCTAGTGCTTAAGATGCCATTTTCTTTTACTGATTTGAAGTAAAATATGTTAGGTTGTCAAAAAATGACAAAGCATAGCTTTGGGTTGTTTGGTTTTGTAGAATGAATCAGTATATTTTAATAAAATAAAATGTGTCTTTGTGCTTCTAGGCACACAGTCAGCACTCAATACACTTAAATTGAATATGATCCTATATTTTAGATTTGCAGCACTGGATTTCCACTCAAATTTAGCTGTTACTTATAAAGCATAAAATTTATTTTTTTTTCTTTTTTTTTCCATTTTTCTTTTATTATTCATATGTGCATACAAGGCTTGGTTTATTTCTCCCCCCTGCCCCCACCCCCTCCCTTACCACCCACTCCACCCCCTCCCGCTCCCCCCCTCAATACCCAGCAGAAACTATTTTGCTCTTATCTCTAATTTTGTTGTAGAGAGAGTATAAGCAATAATAGGAAGGAACAAGGGGTTTTGCTGGTTGAGATAAGGATAGCTATACAGGGCATTGACTCACATTGATTTCCTGTGCGTGGGTGTTACCTTCTAGGTTAATTCTTTTTAATCTAACCTTTTCTCTAGTCCTGGTCTCCTTTTCCTATTGGCCTCAGTTGCTTTAAGGTATCTGCTTTAGTTTCTCTGCATTAAGGGCAACAAATTAAAGCATAAAATTTAAACAATTAAATACTAGGATACAAATCAGTGCATTTCCCACATTCCTACCTGTTACTCATTTAGTCCGATGTCCAATTTGAATCATGCTTCTTAACTGAGGTGGTCTTAGTTTAGAATAAGAAGTGTCATGTACGAGAAAGATCATGGGCTTTGTGATGTGGCTTCTAGTTGCATTTCCTCCCACACAGCTATGTGACCAGGCAAGTTATTTAACACATTTAAGTTTAGCTTCCTTATAGGTAGAATCCCAATAATTCCATCTGAATACCATCCAACATTGTGGCAAAATAATGATTATGAGTTACTATGCCTCAGCCATTGTCACCTACCTTGTAGAAGACATATTATAGAAGTGATTTCCTCCTTCCTACCTCCACACTTATCATCCTACTATCTTCCCTTCCCTACAAGTAAATTTTTGAAACCCTCTGAATTTTCACTAGTCTTAAGGACTCTGTAACTACTGTTCTTTCTCCCCTAGCATTGCAAGCTAAAATGATCCATTTTTATAAACTACATATTCTCACATTTCTTATTCTTACTTTCCTTTTCCCTTTTCTCTCATGTGGCAGAAATCACAATGCTATGGTACTTAGCCTTTTGGGGGTGTTCAGATTGGCATTTGACGCACTTCCTTTCCTCTAGGTCCATAACTGTCTTTTTAGCTGTGGTTTCCATAAGCAATGGTTTCTTTTAGACAAGCCTGCAGCTCATAGCATCCCACTAACTAAAGGACAGCCACAGACAGAAGCTCATATCACTAGCCATGATGACTCAGGTCAAAATGTCCTTTTAAACAGAAAACTGAACACATTTTTACTCAAATAGTTAAAAATTAAAAAATACTGTAAAAAAGTGTGACAACTTTTAATTTTTTTCCCTTGTAACAATTTTCCCCTTATAACAACAAAATCAAAGCAAGGCTAAACACATCATGAGTCTAGATATTGACAAATCTCCAATGATGACATGGAATGACTATTTATTTGTGCTAGCAAAATCTTTGAAATTTTTTCATTGTTGGGATTAATATATTATGATGAAAGCATACAAAGTTTTGTGAACTCAAAAGTCTAGTAGAAAAGAGGCCTGAGAAAAATAGTGCTGAAAATTGCAAACAAAGCAACACACTGGCTTAATTTTATCATGTGTAAGGAGTTTTTTCCAAGTCCTTAAAAACATAGTATTGGCTTTAATAGTGCTTTCTTTAGTCAGCAAGGCTGAAGAAATAGAATTCACTATGAATGGATATGCTCCTTGGGAATCCTTAGGCTGGATAGTAAACACCTTCAGTGGCCATTTTTTCCAAGGAATAAAACTCAAACATTCAGCAGATCACACCTCATTCTCTTAGTGGCTCAGTTCTAGATCTTCCTCTCTCTCATCTCTTAATCTGCTTCCTTCATGCCCTACATTTCCCAAACTAGACGAGTCCCCAAAGCACCAGACTCTTTGACCACTCCTGCTTTTACTGTCTCTGCACTTTAGTGTCACCTCCTTTCAGAAGCATTTCCTGACTCCTTCATTCTTCTGGGAACTAACCACCCTAATTAGACTCTAGTTTGGGTCTCATTATTCCTTAGAAATACTTGTATTCTAGACCCTGAGACAGGCTTGCTGATTTACATACTAGTCTTCTTTCGGGTAGACTAAGTTTCCTTAGGTTGGGACAATTTTAAAGGCAACTTTGCATTCCCAGTGCCTGGAACATAATGGATAACTTAAAAAAGATTAGGACTAAATGACCATATAGGGTGGAGAGAATAAGGACTTGAAGCAAGAAGGAGTGCACAGACTCAACAAAACCCTAAGGTACTGGTGGATTATTTCTAAGAACACGTGCTTGAAGATAATTGACCAGTAAAGAAACAAATTCTGTGAGTTTTAACTATATGCTGAAGACACTTTCATAATTTATTAACATTTTTCTTTTCAACTTTGGCGGTTGGTTGATGGTGGTCTGTAAATAAGAGGATTTTATTTATCAGTGATGATTGTATAAGTAGCTTCAGGTTCTTGGAAACTTTCCACTGCATATGAAATAGAAACACACAGAAATGCAATGAACAAATGAAGGTTGAGAAGAACAAGAGGAAGAAGATTTGATCAGGAATACTGGAAGCAGTTGTTGAATCTCTGTCAGGTTCAAAGACTGTTCTAAGCACTGGATGGATAAGACTGTTAAGGGTTTTTTTTTTTTTTTTAAGGATCTTTCTGCTGCAGGGAAAGACAGTAAGAAAACAAACAAGTAAACATATTAGTAATCAGTAATTTCAGATAACGAATGTAATAAGGACCATAAATTGTGCTGTTTGATAAGAGAGGGTGAGGGACTACAGTCTGGCTGCTTAGCTAAGGCCTTATAAGCACCTGGCGTTGATGCTGGGACCTCACTGAATAGAAGAGGCATGAGAACATCTGGGAGAAGAATGTTCTGGACAGACAGGATGTATCAGAGTCCCTGAAATCAGAGGGAGTTCAGAGTGCTTGAGAAACCAAAAGAAGGCCAGTGTGGACAGAATTGAGTAGAGGAAACCAGTAAATTCACATAATGAGGCTGAGGAGGAGAGAGAAGGCAGCTAATGTATGCTTTAGAGGTCAAGGAGAGGAATTTGGACTTCATTATTGGAGCATCTTAGTTGAAGGAACGAAAAACTCCCACAGTTATTCACTATGTCACTCTCAAACTACAACTCATCTGCGGTCACTCTTTATTGCTTTCCAGATAAATTAGTCTCTGTACCATGCCCTGTACAGCTAAGGCTCTTCCTAATCTGATGTTGCGCAATCTGAACTCCTCATATCTCATCTGTAGTGACTGCTCAGTTCCCACTGCACCCCATGTTGCAACTACACTGACTCTCAATCTCAATCTCTCTCTCTCTCTCTCTCTCTCTCTCTCTCTCTCTCACACACACACACACACACACACACACACACCAGGGTTTCAATTTGCATGGTATTTCTGGAAAATATGCTCCTCTCTGTACTCTACCCAAATAATCAGTGTGACTTCAGTTTTCTCATCCCTGCTACCAGCATCCTGCCCATGCCCCATCTTCTCTCATCCGGGCTATTGGCACCAAACTCTCCCTTATTATCCAGTACCTACACAGCAGGCAGAGTTGTGCATATAATAGGAATCAGAGCATAATTTCCAGAAATACCATGCAAATTGAAACCCCGGTGTGTGTGTGTGTGTATGTGATATATATATATATATATATATAGAGAGAGAGAGAGAGAGAGAGAGAGAGAGAGAGAAAGAGATTGAGAGTCAGTGTAGTTGCAACATGGGGTGCAGTGGGAACTGAGCAGTCACTACAGATGAGATATGAGGAGTTCAGATTGCGCAACATCAGATTAGGAAGAGCCTTAGCTGTACAGGGCATGGTACAGAGACTAATTTATCTGGAAAGCAATAAAGAGTGACCGCAGATGAGTTGTAGTTTGAGAGTGACATAATGAATAACTGTGGGCCAGCTCTGACTTCCTTTGACTACAGTGAAAAGTGTGGACTGCAGGTTTACCACATGGAAGTGAGGTTCACCATTATGGTGGGAGATTCTCAAGGGGTCTCCTCTAAGAAACAAAAAGGGACACCAAGATCCCTCATGTAGCTGAGACTGAGGCTAGCCTTGGAGGTGATCGTTTATGAGTATCCCTTTCCTTACCAAATCCTTAGTTCACTGAAGGTAGCAACTGTGTTAATACCTTTAACAAGGCATTCACAGGTTCTCAACATAGTGTGAAGAGAGAAAATTTCTTAAATGAATTCATTTTATAGGATCATATTTGCCCTGGAGAGAGGCTTAGGGACTACCCTCCTCTTTCTTCTGTTCTTTACCCTCAGGTGACACTCCTGTTTCCCCTCTCCTGAAGGTGGGAGGGGTGTCCTCCCCACTCACATATACCTAATCCATTTTGGATAGGCGATTAAGCTCAGAAATAATTCCACCTGTCCAGCTGGTAGAATTCATGTGTAGTACCCATGTACTCTTCCTTTCAAGACCCCTATTACTCTTGCTGCCCATCCTGTTCCGGGTCTAAGGCCCCCTAACTGTCCTTTGATCCTTACCAGTGCCGATGCCCTGCACACCAGGCTAGTGGTGAGGTGGGACAGGGAGAAAGTGGTGAAAAGCCCTCAAATAGCTTAAATTATCTGTCATGTTAGTATGTTTCATGCTGATTAGACTAAATGGTCTGCCCTTCCACATGGCATTTGCATTTTTACATTAGGAGAAGTATGGCATTAAACATTTGTAAATAGATTAAGAATTATGAGATTTGCCTTCTTTTCACAATGTGTATAATCTGAATAAAAATAAAGCCTTTATCAAGTGCTTATCTGTTCTACCAACATGTCAGTGTGGAGATTGAGAAAAATAATACGCAGTCCTGCAGGAATACAATAATTCATTTGGGGAGACAGATAAGTGACTAGACAATTGCAATGCTATACAAAGTTCTGCTGGCCCCATTTCATTATGGAATTTACCACTATCTGCAATCCACCATGCAAGCAGTTTTAATTAACAAACAAAAAGACTACATGTGAAATATACGGCTTTCTTATCTCTTTGGATAAGAAATTAGTTCATAGTTTGGTTTAGAAATACAAGTGCTATTGCATAAGATTATTTTAATTATTTGGTTTCATGCTTCTTATCTCATTGGGGCTCCTTAAGTTCATTTATCATTGTTGTTGATTAAGATTGACTCTTCAATCAGTTTTAATGGTATTTTGCTGATTTCTAAGAAGAATCAGATTCCATAGAAAATGCAATTGGAGTGTACATTTAAGGGGAAAACGTGTGAACATCAAAGAGAAAGACTGTTAATTTTCACATTTTTATTAACCTATCAAACGTTACTATTGTGAATTAAATGTCACCTCTGTATTATAGGAACTTCATATTTTCCCCATTATTAGGGTGAGTTACACTGTCCAGAAAGGGCCTCACTCAATACTGGGTTCTTTGTTTAATTTTTCAGCTGAGAAATAAAATGCAAAGAGCAGATAAAGGCCTCCACAGGAACGCAGATTATCATTGACCAAGGCTTAAGCAACCACAGGCCTCACGTGTTTTCCATCCTATTTATTTTGTTCCACAAGATAAGGTGAGGTTTGCAATGGCTAACTCTTGTGTTAAAGTTAATTTTAACTCCCTATCAATAAGCAGATGCCTTTTCAAGTTGTAAAAAAGTGTGCCATTTTTATTATCAACTGGAGAGAATGAGGTCATTGTTCTCCTAACATTATAAAAAGAAAACTGGAGTACAACAGAGGGGTAAAATATACCTCGGGGGGAAGTCTCATGCAGCTAACAAATACCTCTTGGGGCAAAGACTATCACCTTGAATATTGATTTTTTTTCTATACCTAACCATTGGATTTAAGGAAAGAGACATAAAGCCGTGACTGGAAGTGGTCTCTCAGAAACTAAAGAATTATTTTCTGCTAACTTGATTTCATGGTGCTCTCTTTATTACTTGTACAGCAAGATCTTTATGTTTTGACTTGTAAACTCTTGCACAAAACAAAAATTAGGAGAGAAATATCCGATTGAAACTTTGATGATTACATTTGAAGATTTGACATCCCAGCTAACACTAGATTTTCCTAATCAAAATAAGTTTAAAGATTTGGGAAGGAGGCACAGGAAAAAGGAAGCAAATTACTTAACAATTTACTAAAAGAAATTAACTTGGTAGGCACAAATAAAATATCACATAGAAAGAGGGATGAATGTAGTGAGAATAGGAGAAAGTGATTCACGAGGCTGGCACTCAGCAGGGGAAGTTGGAGACAGCTTAAGAATAAATCTTCACCTTTCCCTGCTGGGCCTATTGCAACCTTCCTACCTTCCAAAATGAAAACTTAGTTTAGCCATTATCCCGGCCATCTTTCTTTTTGGTATTTTTATGTCTTTGATGTGGCTGCCAAGGTGAAACAATTTAGAGTTCCCTTTATTTCTCAAAGAGAATAATTCACATAAGTTTAATTATCAACCTCCAACAGAAGTGACTGAAATGTGAGAGAGGCAGAGACAATAACACATTGGCTGTTACCCTGAACAGGGACAAGGGTGGCCAATCCCACAGGATTCCAGAGTTTCTGTTCCTTTTCCCTTTGTCTTCGACCCCTTGTCTTACCTGCACCAAAACCCACCAATTAACTTAAGAATACTGAAAATAATCTTTGTTGACATGCCATACACAAACCTCAGACTTGAAATTACCACTGTTAGCTATTATTGGTTTCTCCCTTGAAATCCAGTAAGAGCACAAACAAACAGAAACAAAAAAAAGAACTCTGACGAATTTAATATATATATATGATATATATGAATATATAAAAAATATATGTAAAGTATATATTATATATAATATTATATTATATATTTTATATATATATATATATATATAGTATGTGTGTGTTAGTTTCTGGAACACTGAAATTTGCAAAAGACATTTCAAGCTCATCCTTTCTAAAGAAATTCACTCACTCAGGAAATTCTTAACACACTTAGTTTTCTTAGTTTCACTTCTAGAACATTCTTTCCATTTTTAAGCACTGCATATTTTTCTCTTTTCCTTTCAAATGTGACCTTTGTGTCTAGTTTCCAAGAACCTAGTCAAGTGTGGCACCAATCAAGTTTAAATTGTGGTCCTAATTTTTTTTTAATCACATACTGCAATGCAAAATTTTAGTTCTTTTATGATAAACATAACGTGTAATTCCTCTTACCCATGTTTCTGAGATTTTTATTTTGGTGATGAATCAGGTTTGGTTCTAAAGTACAAACTGTCCACAAACTGGTTTCAAATTACATGATGTAGGCTTTTTGCCATGCGTCTTCTTGAACTCTCACCCAGGAAATACTGGTCATGATTTGTACAAATTGCCAAGTGAAATTCCCAAAGGCCTAGATAACCTCAAAAATGCAGTCATAGTTGAGAAATTTTTTACTTCATATTTTCTGATCCCTGAACTGGTTTCTGTTGTTCAAAGATGCTTGCCACCAGCCAGTTGGCAATGGAAGATTGGTAACCATTACCAAGGAGTGGCCAGAGAAGATGATGTTGGGTGGTTACCATCTCCAGACTAAATGAGCTAATGTTCTCAGCCTCCCAGCAAACAAACCAAGTACCTGTTTACTAGGAGCCAACAAGAACTTGTACCAAATCAGATTTAATTTCATTTCTAATTCAGTTACCTGTGAATTCCTAATTGTCAGTATTAAGACTCAACTAAAATCAAGTTCTTTGCACTGAAAATGGTTTTTGCTTAAATAGAAGTGTCCTTACATGGGAAATAATTAAACATTTATATATACATACTGCATTTACTGCACATTCAATTTTATAAAACCATGAGCAGATTCAGGGGCATTAGTTTTCTTCCTTTTGTTTCTTGTCCCACTCTACCTAGTAAAGATAATAACAGATTCAATTAACTTGCTTTATACAAACTGAGGTTCCTCTATTTTAATTCATGTTAACTTCATTTAGTATAACCAATAAAAATGCATTATTTCTCGTCAAAACAGAGTAAAATTTTCTCATATCTCCTTTTCTTTCATCTTAAAACTCTCAATTTTCATCTTAACAATGAATTGTATTTTATGATGTTTTCCATCTCACCAGCCAGCTAGAAACCTTAGATCAAGACACAGATTTCTGCCACCTAGAATTTATCACCATAGTATTAGATCCTGAATTACTATCTTCTTCTGGGTAGCACTTACTCCACTAAAATTTCAGGGAAAGGAAATTTGTGTGTTGAAGGACATGAATGAAAAAGAGACAACACAGACAAATTGACATTTCAATAGATTGTCTCACCACTGTTTAATATTCCCATTGTTCTTTGCACCACTGCTTATTGCAATTGTTTCATGTTGAACCCTTTCCATAAAGCCTCTTTGGTGGAATATAGAAAAGCTCTAGACACTTGGCAAACTTAGGGAGGAAGGAGATTGTCCCCATAACCAGGGCATGTCACACTGCCCTGTGCTGTCCTGTCAGAGGGAAGAGCACTGCTTCTGAATCAATGCGGAACAATCCCACATCTTGGACAGTAGTTTGGAGGATTTGTCCAATATAAATCTGATGTTCACTTAAGATAGCTCAGCATGTTCTGTTTTTAATACAAAGTGATAAAAACAAAATCCTCTGGGGCAAACAATGTTGATTTTATGGAGCTTGAGATAAATACTCAATCATAGTAAAGACAAGAACATTGGATTGTTGGAAGAGAATTTGCCTTTGATGGTAAACAGGTGAAAACAAAGTAGAACTAACCAGTGTGAACAAAGATACCAGAAGAAGATAGGCACCACATCAATAGCTAGGGACTGCAATGGGCAGATAGTTTTCTATTATGGACAGCAAATTCTCAGAATGAAGACATAAATAATTGATAGAACATGTTTTGCTAATCTTTCTGACTTGCCCAGGAACTGAATTTGAATACCTTTTAGGTTGGAAATTCACTGAATTGGTAGAAGAAATCTTAATTAACTCAGCTTAAATTTAAGTTGAGGGTTTATTTTTTTCTACTCAAAATAATCAGTAGGCAAATCAAGACTTCTGTGAAGGCTCCATCACATATCACTGTCCCAAGCTCCTGTCCTGATTCTTTGTTGTCCTCAGGATCTACCCTCAAATTGGCTCCTGCAGGGTGGCTGTTTCACCCTCAGGTCTCACATCCATGTTCCAGACAAGAAGAAAGAGAAAGCAAGGAAGAGTGATAAGGCAGATGTCAACATTTGATTGGTTGACTGCTTGTAGCATTTCATTGATCCAACCTGGCTACAAGACATGCTGGGAAATGTAGTCTTTACTTGGATATGCTGCCTCTACTGATTGAAATGGGGGTTCTCTTAGCAGGAAAGGGAACTGGGTATTGGGTGGACAGCTTGGAATGTCAGCCATAGTTATTAGGCAGAGAACAAACTCTTGTTGATAGGTCCAAAAGCCTCATGGAAAACACTGGGTCTTATTTTTGCTTTTGATTCAGCAGATTTAACAAATTTCCCAGCTGCAAAAGAAAGATTTTTTTTCTAATTCGAGAATGAATTTCTTTGAGGAGTCATTTAACTCTGTCAGTTACCTTATTAATATTTTAGTTAAATAAAAGATAACCCAAAATGCATTAGTCCTTCCGTGCTTCCAAGCCTCTGGAGAATAAAAAGTTGAAAAATCTTAATTGTTTACAGAGGGAGTAAATACTGTATGGTAAATTAGATATGAAAGAATTGTAAGAACGAAGTGAAACTTGTTGGAGCCTTGTATATTCTGAACAGAAGCTCTGATCTACAGTTGAAGTGAGGAAAATATTATTATCATTACATAGGGCCCCAAGTTTGCCACCTACTGCAAGGACCTCAATGAAAAGCTGATTCCTTGCATAGAGGAATTTCAAGGTATGTAAAGTGTTCAGGAAATGAAAGACACCTGCAGTCTCATATAACACTGCCTGCCCCAAGGGGTCTCACAGAAAACCCTTCACTTTCTGGATCCTGCCTTTCTTCTGTTCATGACCCAGTATAGGCTTCCTAACTCTTTATCCCAACAAAGAACACTCATTCAAAATAATTGGAAGCCACAACCATTCTTTAGTGTTACGTTTCAAACTGTTTGTCTCTGATCTCATTTGAACTGTGATCACAATGACTGTGTCTCTAGTGAGCCCCAAACTGCTGGCGGCAGGAGAAAGCCCTGCCCAGCAAGTCTGAGGTCAGCATAGACAGAGCTGCACTGAGAACTGAGAGTGCAGTAAGTTATCACCTCTTTCAAAAGGTTTTCGGATCACAAGAGTGGACAGGTGAATCTGGGAACCAGACCTTTCTGAGAAGCTGAAAGAATCAATCCACCCAAGTGGGGATGTTACAGGGTGGGAAAGAGTCCACTGCTGCCTTTTTACAAAGCGAGTGTCAATCAAGGATTCATTTTTCTACATAATTAGGAGAGAAGCCTTGGGCATTCATTTTCAAGTGTCGCCATGCTCCTTTCACTTCATTGTGTGAAGTTGAGAAAACAAGGCTAAGTGCCATTGCTCATTCTCTCTTTCTTCTTTCTGTGTGCACAATGAAGTTTCTAGACCTTGGGTGCATTTTGGGAAGTCAAAGGAAATGATTTCCCAGACAGAAAGTTAATGCAATTACCAACAAGCAATTAAGATATGCCTCCTTAGCATATACTAAATTGCACAAAGTGATGGGCTGCATTGTGACACTTCCATACTTACAAATACAGTACTTTGATCATACTCATCCCCTCTATTACTTTCTTTTTTTTTTTTTTTGTGGTACTTGGGCTTGAACTCAGGGCTGATGCTTAACTGGCAGATGCTCTACCACTTGAGCCACACCAGCAGCCCTTTTAACTTTGGTCATTTTTGAGATAGGGTTTTGCATTATTCCCTTGGCCAGTGTGGATCCTGATCATCCTACTTACACTTTTTCATGTAGCTTGGATGACAGGTGTGACCCACCATGCCCAGCTATTTGTTGAGATGGGGTCTCATGAACTTTTTGGCCTGGTCTGCCTTGAACTGCAATCCTCCCCATCTCCACCTCCAGAGTAGCTAGGATTACAGGCATGAGTCACTGCACCTGGCTTCTTTTTCCCTCCATCATCCTCTCTTCCCCCTGCCTCATCCTAGTACTTATATCCTTTCCCACAATAGTCCTCCTTCTGCTTCTATGTCCTTTTTTCTTTTTTACATCTATATTCCTAATTTGAGGGAAAACATACAATATTTATCTTTATGATTCTGGCTTATTTCACTTAACATGATGAATTCCAGTTCCATCCATTTTCCTGAAAATGGCATCATTTCGTTCTTCATTATAGCTGAATAATAGTCCATTGTATATATATGCCACACTTTCTTTATCCATTTACCTAACGATGGGCACCTGGGCTGATTCCATGACTTTTCTATGTGAACAGTGCTGCAATAAGCTTGGGTATGCAGGTGTCTCAATTGAATCAAACAAGCCACACATTGCATATCTCCTTGTGATATGATCTGAATGAGTTCCCCAATACTCATACTGAAACTTAAAGCCAATGTGATCATAGTAAGAGGTGGAACATTTGGGAGGTAGGCAAGTCATGAGGGCAGAGCCTCCATGCATGGGATTAGGGTCCTTGTAAAAGGGCTGTTTGAGAAAGTCAATTCTCTCTCTCCTGCTCTTCTGCCATGCAAGGGTGCATCAAGAAGGCCCAGACATACAACCTGCCAGTGCCTTAATCTTGAACTTCTCAGCCCCTACAGCTGGAAGAAACAAATTTTTTCTTCTTCATAAATTATCCAATCTGAGCCAGGTGCAGTGGTGCATAACTGAAATCTCAGCTACTTGGGAGGTGGAGATTGGGAAAAATCACAGTTCAAGGTCATCCTGGGCAATATGCTGGGGAGATTCCATCTCAGTCAACAAGCCAGGCATGATGGCTGCACCTGTGGTCCCAGCTTACCAGGAGATTGCAGGTTGGAAGATGAAGTTTGGAGCCTAGCCCTAGAAAAAAATGCTAGCTTGACCCTTCCTAAAAGTAACTAAAGCAAAAGAAGGGCAGGGGACATGGCTCAAAGGGTAGAAAGCCTATCTAACAAGCATGAGGCACTAAGTTCAAAACCCTAATTTCACCAAAAAAAAAAATTACCAAGATTGGTCAGGTGAGGTGGTGTGTGCCTGTAATCCCAGCTACTTGGGAGGTGGAAGTAGGCTAGCATAGGAAAAAGTTAGGGAGATCCTGTCTCAAGAACAAAATAGAAAACAAAAGGTATGGGGGCATGACTCAAGGGACAGAGCACTTGCCTAGCATGTGGTTCAATCCCCGGTACAAAAAAAAATACCATCCCATGGTCTTCTGTTACAGCACCACAAAATGAACTAAGACGTCTTATAACCAATCTCTCTTTTCCATGTAGTTTTCCAAATGGGGTTTAGAGTCAGGTACTTGACAATCATCCCAAAAAGGTGAGTTTTACTTTTGTATACCCTAACAAAAAGTGAGCCATGGGAAACTTATTTTCATTCTTAATAATTTGTTTCAAAACATTAGTTCTTTCTGAGAATTCTGACCATGGTGGCTCCCAAGAGCATTGAGCCCATTAGATATTTAATCCTGAGAGTTAAAATACAAATCAGAGTAACACAGAATTCACAAAAGGAAACAAGAAGAGAATTTAAGGAACTACTCAAGTGCTGGGAGGAAGGCCAGGATCCTACAGAAAACCCGAGACACCTTACTTGTGCCTATTCCTTCATGGAGGAGTAAACACTGGTAGCCCGTCATTAATGGAAGACCAAGATTCTTAGAAGAAAAGTGTTCAAATTCTAAAGAACTGCCAGCAATGGCTTCCTCCTGCAAAGAGTTTTGAATCACATGCCTCTTGTTGCCATTGCTGGTATTACAATGGTGCCTGTGTGCAGGTGCTCCTAGGACAGTGCTGATGCAGCTTTTCCCACCTGGAGTCAACAGCTGCAGTGAGGACTGCAGGTTCTGGGAAGGGTTAAGGTGTGAGGAGGGTGGAGATCTGAGTCGCCCTGATGCACAGCCCTCCAGTGTGGGATCAGGCTCTCTAAGCCTGATTTTACATTTCCTTGTGCAGAATACCTTGGAAAATGGCCACCTTCTATGGCTAGTGACAGTGTCTGGTTTATATGTGAGACCTGGTTTATATGTCATACTGCTAATCAAAGCAAGCCATATAGATTTTCTTTGGAAAACACTGAAATTAGCATAGGTTTAGGCTTAAATCTTTTATCTCAAAAATACAATAGATTTTAAAAATATATCCAGTTGGTATCTTGCATTAGCTTCATTTTCATATGCTGAAGGTACTCTTTAGCAAAGTTTCTGATCTTATTTATATCTGAGGATAAATGGATCTGCCTATAAGCAACTACAATCGAAGTATAAGACTCAATAGATGCAGTTAATTTGGATAACTAATACATGGGTTAGAGCACTGGGCTTTCCTGTTACTAGATGTAGGACTCTGGGCCGATCACTGACATTACCTTAGCTGCCATTTTCCTTCATCTGCTCAAGTTGGGGAATAGCACTTCCTTTATGGAACTGTGGGAATTTTAAATGTGCAGAGAGACAACTGCACGCTTGGAATGCACCTAAACACCAATAAATGACTGATGGCGATGATGGGGATAGATGATGGTGCTTACCAATAAAAAACATCTACTAACTTTCTTTGTGTCTTAAATTATTTGGACTCTCCATATCAGAAAAATCCCACAAGAAATTTCCCTTCTTTTATTTAGCTTTGTCTATGTAACCAGGGCCAAAAAGCCCGAGATTTTTTTTTCCTTTTTCTTTTATTATTCACATGTGCATACAAGGCTTGGTTCATTTCTCCCCCCTGCCCCCACCCCCTTCCTTACCACCCACTCCGCCCCCTCCCGCTCCCCCCACCCCAATACCCAGCAGAAACTATTTTGCCCTTATTTCTAATTTTGTTGTAAAGAGAGTATAAGCAATAATAGGAAGGAACAAGGGTTTTTGCTGGTTGAGATAAGGATAGCTATACAGGGAGTTGACTCACATTGATTTCCTGTGCATGGGTGTTACCTTCTAGGTTAATTCTTTTTGATCTAACCTTTTCTCTAGTACCTGTTCCCCTTTTCCTATTGGCCTCAGTTGCTTTTAAGGTATCTGCTTTAGTTTCTCTGCGTTGAAAAGCCCAAGATTTTTTTAAGAATTAATTTCAGAAAGAGAAAAAGAGAAGAAGATGGGAGGAGAAGGGGAGGGGGAGCGTGGAAGTACAGAGGCCCTTTCTTTCCTCGCTCAAGAGCTGCCCTCTGTCCTCCAGCAGCAGGAAACTCAGGCCTTTTTCCCACCTTGGGAAGCGCTGGGAGAGGGAGCCTTCTCCACCTCATCAATGCTTCCCTGCAGGAGGACAGCTCAGACAGGCCGATCACACTTCATAGTCAGTGGTTATATCTAGTGGTGGGGGTCACTGCTATAATAATTAGTGATCAGCTTCATGGTGAATCAATGCTATCAAGGCTTGGCGTATCTATTATTTTTTTCACCACTGCATGCCCAGTGTTTAGCAGAGTGTCTGGCATAGAGAGGACACTTAATAAATACTGGTTAAGGCCGGGCACAGTGGCTCAGGTGCGTAATTCTTGTTACTTAGATGGTGGAGATCATTTGATCATGGCTCAACGCCAGTCCAGGTAAAAATGTTATCAAGACCTCCACCCTAACAAACAAACCAGACATGTTGGTGCATAACTGCATTTCCAGCTACAAAGGAGACACAGGTAGGAGGAATATGGTCTGTGTCTGGCCCTAGAAAGAATAGTGAGATACTACATGAAAGATAACCTAAAGCAAAAAGAAATGGAGACATGCTCAAGTGGTAGAGTGCTTACCTAGCAAGCTCAAGACACTGATTTTACAAGTTTGACACCAAATTTTTAAAAACTATTGGTTAAAAGAATGAATAGAAAAGTGCTATAAAAAAGACATATATAGACATATATATATATATTTATAGTTTGTGTGTGTCTGTGTGTATTTTCCTCAAACAACTCACACAGAGAAGTACTTGCAGAGTGGCCAGATTCTTCTCCTGTTATGAATCCATAACTCATTATGCAGCAATTACCTATTTTAAACCTGTTCTTGAATCCTCTGTGGAAGGCTGAATTCCAGAAGCCCATATAAGTCTTTCCCTATAAGTGCACTAGCTCATGGTGATGTGGATCGGGGAACATGTTCTTAATGATATTTGCTTCTATTTTCCCTTCCCCTGAGTGGTGGCTGCCAAAAAATATTCTCAATGGATTTCAATGTAAATCCATGAGAAATATCTTAATACTGTAGTGCAGCTGCCGATATGTTCGGCATGTTTTTAATTAGATGTTGGAAATTGAAAAGATTGACCCAGGAAAAGGAGTTTGAGGTCAGTTTCAGAAATTTAGAGAAAGCAAATACTCTGTTGCTAGGTGCTGATCACAGGGATGGGTCTGCCAGATAATAGTTATTATAATCTTTGCTTCTATATGAAATATTTTAAAGAAAGACTATAGAATAATCCAATTTTACACTCACAAATTGACTTGACACATTGTTCAAAACTAGGATCTTAAAATCACTTGTTCCTTAAAATAAGATATTAAAAATAGATCTTTTAAAACAAATCTTGTTAACTCTTAATCTTGAGGGGAAACTATGAATATAGGTAGAGTAATACTTAGATTAGCAGAAGCTTAGTGATGTGGTTTATAACTGATTTTAGTTAAATAAAATATAGAAATGTCTGTGATGGTTTTATGTGATGGTTTGCTAGTTTATATCAAACATCGATGTTAATAAGAAAAGCATGTTTAATCAGTAATTGAAGAGCATTTTACAACTCTTTCTCCACCAATTTCATTTCATGTATTCTGTTGTAAAGAAATAGTCTTAGACTTGAATATTTATCTACAAGGATGTCCTTCAGAGTTGTTTATGATGGCAAAAAGAACAAAAGAAATGATCTGCAAAAATAAGGGATTTTTGAATAAACCATAGTTAATTTAGATTTTGGAACACAATGATACCACAAAAATGAAACTACTGAAAATTATGATGCATTATTTTAAAAGTAAAATGCTGATATCACAGCCATGTGTGGTGGTACATGTCTGTAATCCCAGCTACTTGGGAGGTAGAGGTAAGAGGATTAGTCTGAGACCAGCCTAGGTAAAGTTAGCAGGAGATCCTATCTGAAAAACAAACTACAAGCAAAAGGGCTGGAGATGTGACTCAAGTGGTACCCAAATTCAATCCCCAGTACTACAAACAACAATAACAAAAAACCCTACCAATCAAACAAACAAAAACTCAAGACACTGATGACACAATCCAATTTTATGAAAAAATACAGAACTCAATTCAAAGAGATAGCTAAAAAGATAATTACTTATGCTTGCCTAGCATGTGCAAAGCCCTGGGTTCAATAACCACCACTGCAAAAAGAAAAAAAAAAAAAACAGCCTACACTAAAACTTTAGTTTTATGTAGGTAGAATTTTAGAGAATTTGTTAATTGGAAAATAAGTTTCCTGAAGGCAGGAATTGGGTAAGTTTTGTTTTGTTACCTATTTTGTTCAGCACTGGAACAGGACCTTGTGCCAAGTAAGAAGCCAACTGATGTGTGTCAAATGACTTTATTTTCTTATTTTCATGTGCGTGTGATTCTGAATTTCCTTGTTTACTGTAATTTTAAAATGCATTTTTATAGACTTGATTAAGTCAGCTGCG
This sequence comes from Castor canadensis, assembly GCF_047511655.1. NCBI lineage: Eukaryota > Metazoa > Chordata > Mammalia > Rodentia > Castoridae > Castor > Castor canadensis. Next base: position 77,432,292 of record NC_133399.1, on the reverse strand, counting down.
TTAGGGTCAAGACCTTCTTTATGTCTTCTCCCCACACAACCTGCTGTCACTTTTTCTAGACAGTTTTCATAATGAAGCTGACTAAAAATAAATTCTGCCACAACTTTGAGTATCTGAAAGATTGATTTCAGTTACTTGACCCTAATCTTACATTTTCTGTCCTGGACTATAATTGTGTGAATGACCTTGCTCCTAACAGAGGGACAAGGACATTTCAAGGTCATTAATTTGATTGTAAAATTAAAGATCTGTTGTCACGTTTTATCCTACTTTTTTGGCATTTGGCACAATACTTTATACATAGGAATACTTATATTTTAAAAATCCTCAGTCTTTTAAGTTTTATTACAGATTTTCTTGTTAAGTAGAATCAGATTTCATCCTGAAAGTGCAGGCATTAGGAGATCAAGTAAAAATTTTAAGACCACGATGCATGTGTAATCCACTCGTTCTATCATATACCCAACTCTGAGGTAAAAATTCCTGTCGTTAAAAATAAAGCAAACAGATATCTACAGATTTTCCAGGAAATGTAGAACTAAATTATTTTTTGAAAAAATTCTGGCCACTTTTTTTTGGTGGTACTTGCTAACCACTTTTGACTATAAGATCTACTAAAATGTATGAATCCAAACAAGAATGCCAGGATTAGAAAAACAAATGTTAAAAAGATAGCCATGAGGATTGAATTTTTTTCCTTAGCATAATACTGAAGTTAAATTACCGTGGGAGTTTTGGTTACAGAATTCACAATGCTATAAAGTTTGGCAAAATAAATATAACTATAATCAAAGGATAAGGAGGGGGCAAAAGGAAAAAAGAGGTAAGTATAAAACTATTACTCTATCTTTCACAGCTTTGAGTGAACTGATAATATCTAATTTTTGTAACTGTAAAAGACATAAGGAGTCTGTTTTCATGTGATATTTTAGAGGCTAGTATTTCATGTGGTAAATAAACTCTATTCATTTAATTTTATATCATTAACTCAATTGGGTCATACACATTCACATAAATCTTAGAAATATAAAACAGAATCAAATATAAAAAAATGTGATCTTGGATTAGGTGAAGATTTCTTAGGTATAATACCAAAACACAATCCACAGAAGAAAAAACTGATAAGCTAGACTTCTCCAAAATTAAAACTCCTCTGTTGTGGAAGAATACTGCTAAGAAAATAGACAAGCCATAGACAAAGGAAAAATATTTGCAAAACACTGATGAAGAAAAGAACTTATATATTATAAAAAAATGCTATAAAAATCACTAATAAGGAAACAACTCAAGTTAAATAGGCAAGATAGTTGAACAAATACTTTCCCAAAGAAGATATACTAGTAACAAATAAAACATAGGGAGAGATGTTTAAGTAATTGGGAAATTGCAAATGAGTATCATATGTGATTCCACCTAACATCTAATGATGGTTAAAATTGATTTAAAACTTGACAGTATCAATTCTGGTGGAGATGTGGAAGAATTAGAACTCTTATACATTACTGATGGGGACACAAAATGAAACAGTCACTTTAGAAAACACCTTTCCTGTTCCTTGTGATATTAAATATATTTACCAGAGTGTCCCACTACTAGATCTTTACACAAGATAAATGAAAATCTACATCCACGGGAAGTCTTGTGCACAAATGTTCAAAGAAGCTTTTTATTTATAATAGCACAAATTAGAAATAGCTCAAATGTCTGACTGGTAATGGACTAAAAAAACATGGTATATTCAGCATTAAAAATGAGCAAACTATTGGTACACACTGTATCATGGAAAAAATCTCAAGAACATTATGCTAAGTAAAAGAAATCAGGCACACAAAACTAAACACCGTACTGTGACATTCATAAGGATTTCTGGGAAAGGTGAAACCATAGAGACAGAAATTAGATTGATTTTTTCCAGGAGTTGGGGGAGGAAGAATGAGGGACTGCACAGGGGCAGAAGGGGACATTAGTGGTGAGAGTAACCTAGATTGTGGTGGGGGCTTATATGACTATATTTATTGAGGCTCATAGAACACAGGCAGTGGCAAGACACTGACAATGACTGGTCCCTTAACTAGGTGACAAGTATAAGTGTTTTAAAATTGTTATTCTCCAGGCTGTATGATCTATTCTAGATCATATGGAACATAAGGCAATAAAAATTTGGGGTAATCTCTTTTTCTCTTCCTCATATACACACAACTTTATAGAACTGTTCATTTACAAAGGGTTAGTCTTGTTATATGTAAATTGCATATCAAAGAACTTAACATTAAAAGATAAATTGGCATTTTTTAGATCTATGTATGGAAATTTTTTTAACATGCCTGTGTGGATTTCTGTATAGGGAAAGCTATGATAATATTTATCAGTTGATTCTAATGATGGTTATGTTAGGCTGATGGATTTGAGATGACATTTTCATTCTTATTTATACTTTGTGTACTAGTTGATTTCTAAAACAAGAATATTTATTGTTATTAGCCTTAAAAATCCAAAATAAATGCTCAAAAGAAGAAAGGCTCAAGATGATTCAGATGAAAGGAATCCAGAACAGCAGTGAGGGGTCACATCAACCTTCTTTCTGGGGTTCGGAACTGGATCTGAACAGATAATTGATAGGAGATCCATCATCTACACTGTGATTTTCCTCAACTTCCTTTAGTTCTAGACTCCTACATGCTATCTAACATGCAATTTTTTATGAATTCAGCATATGTGGGAGTGTTCATAAATTAGACATTTCCTTAGGTATCTTATTTTATTGGCATCATCCTTTCTAAATTCACTTTGCATTGTGAGATGGAGCCTTTGGGCACTGAGAAGAATGTTGTAGTTTGAATCCAGAATTCTTCCCCCACAAAGGCTTATCTGTTGAAACCTTGGACCCCAGCTTGACATTACTGAGGAAACTAAGAGATGGAAGCCTAGTGAGAGATGCTCTCAAAGTGGGTTACGGGACTTTGGTCCCTCTCTCTTCCAGGCCATGAGATGAGCAGTTTTGCTCTGCTACTTGCTTCCACCATGATGTACCACTAAGTCAGGGGTCAAGCAATCCAGGACTGAAGCCACCAACACTGTCAGTCAAAATCAACGTTTTCTCTTTATAAGTGGATTCTCTCAGGTATTTGTTACAGTGATGGAAAGTTGATTAACACACTTTCTCAGTCCTTGGGAGAAATGACTACATATTTTCTATAACCATTTTATAATAAACTTATAGTCACATTGCTGATTTTCCTATAGAAAAAAAATCATAGAACTAAAGTGATAGCAATGAATATATTGATATATCAAATCTACCATTCAGTGGATGGTAGATTTCTCAGTGTATACATTAGATCTTCCACACCTGGGCTTATCTTTGGAATGATAGCAACAGGAAGGAAAAGAAATCAAAATGCTTAAGCATTGTGTTAGCAAGGATAGTGCTATTTAGGAAAACATAACCTACAGAAAATTCAAGAGTAGTTCACTGACTTCCTCTTCAAAACTCTTAAGCTAAAGCTAAGTAATGATTGTTCATAGCCCACCGGTGGGATTTGGTCAATGGGTAAATTATCAAAGCCTGTTATATAACTACCTAGCCAGGGCAAGGTTAAAGTTCACTCTTGCTCCTTTGAAATAAGACATAGCACCTTGGGCACCTGAGGAATAAACAAGAATTTGGGGACCATCAAGAACATAATGAAAGCCTGCCTCAGACTATAGAAGTGTCTAGCCCAGCCACTAAAGCACAGGGTTAATTCTTAACCAAGATCACCCCCATCTACACAGACCCTGTTCAGCTTTTAAGGTTACTTCCGGACAGTTCAAAAGCAATTCATAGTTTATTCTTCAAGATCCACTTAAGCCTCTCATCACTATATCATCATACATAAACTCAACTGAAAAAGAATCAACCAGTTATTTTTATAATCTCTCATCATGCTCTTCAGAATTTTTAGAAGAGAATAAAATATATAAAAACATAGAAATGACTTCAAACACTTGACTGTTTAGGATTCTTCTAGATCATCCTTGGCATCTCTGTAGAGGAAAAAATGGTAGCATGTTGAATGCCAAATCGTGGCTAACGCACACCCACTCCACTTTTATTGCACTTTTCAGTGATCTTTTTAGATAAAAAGAATTTGGTCTTATTCATATAAGCTTCCATGAAATAAATAACGCTTGGTTTTAGAAAACTTTCAATTTGCTACGTAGGGACTGAGAGGCAACTTTCTCAATTTGTCATTCCTGTTTAAAGATGCTGAGAAAACCTAAGCATGAAACATGCGTTCTCTTGTAATTTGCTATACTGCCTAGTAATCTACATGACAAGTACGAGTATTTACATGCAAACACAGTGCAGAACAAAAAAACATAGTCCCTGGGCAGAGATGGAAAACTGAATGGACAGAAGAAGCATTTATGCTTACTGACTAATTGCCTGACAATGTCTACAGAATTTTAAATCCCCTGCTAGAAACTGCTTTGAAAGACGCTATGAGGAGGGTATCAGAAAGCCTACAGCGTTTTAGGCTGCATTTCAGGAGTATGCTATCAGTGTGGTGTGACCTGGTCCCACTCTGTCATCCAATGTTTGGGCCAGTCTGGGACTTGGGATTCAGAGCAGGGAAGTATACACTGAAAGGGAATTGGCACACATGTAACAAGAACGGGGCCACAGCCTGTGAGGCTTTGGACTTTCAAGGTTTACAGGGTGATTGAAGAGACCTGGATCATTTAGCTTGGAGCAAACTCAGTGTGCAAAGAAGGAACGTTATTGCCTTCTTCTAATATTTGACTTAAAGAGAGTTTCATGTTGTTTGGCTTGCCCTAAAATGGCAGAACTAAGATCAAATGGTAGAAACTAACAGAGATGCAGAGTTAAACTTAGTAAAAATAACCTTCCATTTGGTTTGAGAATTGAATGGGCTGCCTTGAGAGGTGAGTGTTGGGTGTTCCATAAGCAAAGCTTGGACAGCCATCTGTGGGAAGCAGGAGAGGCACTCAAAGATCAAGGAGATGGAAGTCAAAAGGGTCTATGACTCCATGGAACAAAGCTTGGTTGTTAAGTGAGAAGGCAGATAAACCCACCTATGCACACTTTCATAGTACAGTGATGAAGGGGAAACACTGTATTTCCTTTTCCTAGTGGCAATGTAGAAGAGAAGGTCCTCTGTGTACTGAGGAAGTCTTTGGGGAGACAAAATTATAGTGTTTGAAGAAATAGACTTCCATCTTTTATACAGTTCTCAAACTGTTACAAAGATATGGTTGTTTTCTGGATCAAAAAACTGCTGCTTAATTAAGGATGAAAATGTAGCTCAGAAAAGAGAAATCACAACTTATGGCCTATTCCAAAGCATGGTTTTTATTCTTTAAGAGTTTGACACTGTGAATGCAGATTTATGGGCTAAATACTTTATGGTATATAAACATATTTTTGCAAGTGACTTGAGATATGCTAGTTTCAATATTTTAGCAAAATGAGCTACTATAATCCAAGTTAAACAAGAGACTCAGTGTCCTGACACAAAAAGCCATAACCTAGTGAGATTTTGGAAAACCTGATGGATGGTATCAGTCTCCTACTCTAGAAAGCTATTCTTTAATTATTTGTAATTATTGTAATTAGCATCTTTTCCTGGATGGTTATTAGGATGTGGTTGTTGACTTTCTTTCTGTTCAACTGGGTGGTTGAACTCAGGGCCTCACACTTGCTAGGCAGGTACTCTTCCACTTGAGCAAGGCTTCCAAAATAACTTTCTTAATAATAAATTATCCAATTATGTATCTGTAATTTTGTTTCTCAAATTTCATCCTTAAGTTGTTGTATAGAAAGAGTTGCTTTTTTATTTTCTTGTACTAAATTACTATGACTTAATCATATAGGATTCATCCTTGTATATACTTAATTGCTGTGCATTTTCATTATAATTCAAGGAAGCCCAAATGCATGGAAACTGACATTTTGGATTAGATTTGCCCTCTTTCATCTAATTTAGTGCCTTTCCTAATCAATTTATTCTGAGTTCTCACTGCACTTCTGCTCTGTGAAGTAGTCATGCTGGCAGTGGTTCCCAAAGGGGGAACCTTGGAGTAATCCCTGGAAGCGGTGGATGTTATCCTACTTAGAAAAAGGGTCTATGGATTATCTGAGTGGGTTTGAAATGCAGTACATGTATCCTTATCAAACAAAGACAGAAGGATGTTAGAGACAAACAAAGGAGAAAGTGACATGAAGATGGAGGCAGAGATCGGAGCGATGTAGCCACAAACCAAAGAATGCTAACCACCACAGAAGCTGGAAGAAGCAAGGAATAGATTCTTCTCCAGTTCCTCCAGAAGAAGTATGGCCCAGCTGACACCTTGACTTAGAACCTCTGACCTCCAGAAGTCTAGTTGGGGATGACAAACATGTACCACTGTGCCCAGACATTGAGATGGGTCTTGTAAGCCTCTTGCCTAGGCTGGCTTCAAACCACGAGTCTCCCAATCTGCTTCCTGAGTAGCCAGGATTACAGGTTTAAGTCACTGTGCCCAGCTAAATTACAAACATTTAGCACAGTACCCTGGGCAGAGTAGGTACCAGGTGACACCCTCTGCATTGTAAGTACACAGCTGGAATTTCTTGTGCAGCACCTATCCCAGCATGCCACCCATTGTCATTAAGCCTTACGAAGACACTGAGACTCAGTGAGTGAGCTGTTTGTTGTCCCTCTTCACTTGATCCCTTTGCTTTCAAGCTTCCTTCTGCTGTTTTACTTTCATCTTAGAGGTAAGATGTGTTTCTTTTTCCTTCCAAGGCTAAACTCTCCAAGTTGGCATTTAATCTGACTTTCTTGCACTTGCCCTGGGACCTTACTATAGTCATTTTCTCCTAGAAAACATCTGCAATCCATCTTTCTCTGCATCACCTTCCATAGTTAAAAACATAATGAGGTCCATGATGTTAAAATGAAGAAAGAAAACACAACTACTCCCTGTTATCTACCACCCTACTAATTCTCTCCCATGGTCATTCTTATTTGAAAGACTGCTTCTAGTGCCTCACAACCCATGCACTGGAAATAATTTCCAACCTCCTGGCCATACCTGCCTGCCATCTGTTATTCTTTCAAATTCACTAATCACCTCATAGTTCCAAATCCAGTTACCACTTCTTGGACAGCATTTGTCTCACCTCTCTGTAGCACTTAACATTATATGGACTACTTATTGTGTATCTCCACTGGTCTCTTAAATTCAAAATGCTTGAACCATCATCATCACTTCCACCCCTAGGTTATCTTTTAATGCCCCACAGACGCTTATCAAGGAGTTAACGTTCATCTTTGATTTGTTCTCTTCCTCTTACCATACCCAATCTGCTGTTCTCTTCACCCCTTGTCATCTTTCTTCCTTTATATCTGTATCATTTATTGATTATTATTACTCCCACTCCATCAGATTTAATGAGTTTCTCGTTACTCACTTGTCACCTGGACAAGTGACAATTACCTTCTAACACACATCCTACATCCCACCTTCCTTCATTCCAACCACTTCACACAATTCTTCCAGATTAATTTTTAAAATGTATTTATATCATTCCCTTATACAACATCCTCTAGTGGCCTGTGCTTTCTATTGAATTCAATCTATTCAATTCAGTTTACTTTACAATATGAAAGTTGCTGCTGTGGTTAACATTTACAGAGATTTACTGTGTTCTAAGTACTGGGAAGTGGAAGTGTTTCTCAGTCATTATCTCCTTTGCTCTTCTTAATAATCCTGTGTGGCAGGAGCCACTATTATTCAGGTGTTACAAATGAGGATAATGAAGTGTAGCCAAGACTGAAACCAGGGGTTCTCTATTTCTGAGAGCCCATGAGAAAAACAGTCCTTTAAGCCTTCCATCACATGTTCCCCCTTACTGAGTCCCCAAACATGTCTCACTCTGCCTTCACACATCGATCCTGTATGCTCCCCCTTCAATTTTCTCACCTCTGCCTCTCTCAGGAAATCTCTTATTTTCCCCTGATGGATGTGATACTCACCTTCTTCAAGTCCTCGCTATACCCCAATGCATCACTAAGACCCAAGCAGCACAATGTGCCTGTGCCATGCCCCACTTCTGGCTTCTGTGTCCGATGAGTGTGAGTACATGTTCTTTCTTATCTTTGTATCTTCTTCAGTGTTTAGCACACTGGCTTGTGCATTTCAATGCCTTGCTGTAAAAGTTTTTCCCTTGCTATAAAATAAGCTCTGTATGTGTAGGAGCAAAAAGTATAAGCAGTTTTGTTTGTTACAGTATTAAACACAGTGTATCATATATAGTTGACACATAATAAATACTGAATGAATGAAATGAAAGAATGAAATCACACAAGTTGCTTGGATTTCTTCAACTGTAAAATAAAGAAGAGAAGATAGATGATTTCTTCTAGATATAAAATGTTTTGAGTTTAAAATTCTGTATATTCTAATATCTCCCTCTTTTGTACCAGTAGGCAAAAGTAAGTGAACTTCTGTATTTGCTAAAATGTAATCTGAGAAGCCATTATAACTATTATTATATCTTACTTTACAGTAGATTGGATGACAATTTAATTTCTTTTTTTTATATCAGAAATCTCAAAGCAGCAGCATAAAGTAGAATGCTGCAATTGCTTTCAGAAAGTAACCTGAGAATTCTGAAGAATAAAGATTTTAAAGAAAATATAGAGCTGTGAATAAATCTTGAAGGTGTCAATGTTTTAGAATTGTGTCATGCATCCTTAAGGCACAAAGGTGAGACATAATCTGAAATTCTCATTCAAACAGCTCTGCAACATTTCCTTTCACCAACATCAAGTAATCAATGTTACTTTTTCCTCAGGCAATGTCAACATTCCACATTATCTTTGTTATTAAGAAGGACTTTGAACAAGCACATTCATAGCAGTGTTATTTAGAATAGCTAAAAAGAATGGATCAACCCCAGCGTTCATTGACAGATGAGTGGGCCAATAATAAAGTATGATCTATACATACACATACAATAGAATATTATTCAACCTTAAAAAGGGAGTAAATTCTGACACATGCTATGATATGGATGAGCTCTGAGGAAATTATAAGTGATAAGTCAGTTATAAAAGGACAAAATCATATGATTCCAATTACTTGAGGTACTTAGAGTAGTCAAATTCAGAGACAAAAAACTTGGTGGCTGCCAGAGGTTAGGGGAGTGGGTTATAAGAGTTAGCGTTTAATAGATATAGCATTTTAGTTTGGGAAGATGAAAAAATTCTAGAGATGGATGATAGTGATAATTAAAGTGCAAATGTACTGAATATTACTAAACTGTACACTTAAAATTGTTAAGATGATGAAAAAATTTATGTTATTTATATTTACCACAATTTAAAAAAGGACTTTGCACAGGTAGAAGGATGACAGTCACATTCAAAAATAAGAAATTAGGGAAATACATAATACATTTTCCTCTGGTTCAAATACCCTGACTAATTACCATTTAGAGCTAATGTTGTGACTGGTCTTGAATTTGCTAAGGATGTTAGATGTGGAGGAGCAGGAATAAAAAGCAATCAAACATGGGTAGGAAAAGCACCTAGGAGTTCTAGGATCATGAAGAATGAGGAGAAAAGCCCTGCAATCCTTAGGAAATGAGCTTTCTTGTGCTGTCCTGTACTCAGATAAGAAGGTTTAATATGGGGTTATGACATCAGCAAACTTCAGCGTGGTTGAAGCAGGAAGGGCAGGCGAAATACATCTGAGACAGCACCACTGCCACATGGAGGCTGAATGTCAGGGACTGACTTCGGTGTTGGAACACATCCACTGAAAAGGCTTATGACCATAAAAGTTTATTATTCTCTTTTATACTGAGAGACCTGAGTCCCTCGGCAACATGTTCATGGACATAATGGAAGTCTGCAGTGGGTTGAATCATAGAAATATGCATATTTTTAAACAGTAAAAGCAATGTAGGGACATATTAAAGGAGAAAATATGAAAAAGAACAGAGCAAAAGGATGAAACACAGAAGAAAATGCTGGCAGGAGGTGTTAGGGAAAAGTAGGAGTAAAACTTGCCAAATGCTTCAAAGCCCCCAGTGTGTCTGCATAACATTAAAATTAGAGCTTGACTAATTTTCTAACAAATTACTTGGCATCAGAAGTAAGAAATATAAAGAGGTAGTCATTTTTGCTATTGGAAATCTTCAAAAATAAAAGTAGATGTGAAAACTTCTGTGCCTATTTTCAGTTCCACAGATATGGTCTCCAGCTCTTTTTAAGAAAGGCCTTAACCTATAGCATTTCTGTCCACACCAATTAAACCACATGTTATGTGGTTTAATTGACTTGACCAAGGGCGTCACAGTGCACAGATGTCTTACCTTGCAAGGCACCAATTTCACCCTTTGTTTCCCTGTCAGAATCAATCTCTCTCTAGGGTCTGCTTTACAGGGCCAGCCAATCAGCTCCATTGTGCTGACACAGCCCAGCTGATGCCAAATGAAGCTGTTACTTAGACCCCCATTAAGGGAACAAAACACACAGTCATCTCAGACATGGCACCCCATTGCTACAGCAAGCATCACTGTGACCTGAAAATCATAGACTGTCAGAGAATGAAGGGGCCTGAAGAACATGTCATACAACCCCAGCATTTGCCTAAAGAAGAGACAGAAGGGGAGTAATCATATAGTAATCACAGAACCAGGGCCAAACTCATGCATCCTGAGCCCCAGGTTGGCTCTATTTCCATAGCACTACATAGCATCCATTTTTAAGTGATCCCCTTCATCAGATCACATAGTTTTGCATAGTTATCTTAATTTTAAGCTTGACAAAATCAGATTTACTAGTTGTGTACTTCTAAGAATTCAAGATAGAGGAAAGAATGAAAAATGAATTAGGGCATTAGATTCCTTGGGCACCAAATTTTATATCCTTGTAAGCAACAGGGCAAGTAATAATGTCACTGAAGCAAAGGTGATCAACTACTCAAGGTCAAGATACCGGGGACATTCTTGGTCGTCCAGCACCTTCTGATGTCAATGCTTGCATTTGAGCAATTCCCTACTGTATGAACCTCTGCTTTCTTGAACCACACCAACAGCAAATCTAAGAAGGTAAGGTGCACCTGTCTTTATAAGCTAGGTTCAACTTGTGTTCCATTCTGGGATTTTTAATGAGAATAACCCAAAGTGGTAGCCATGCGTTCCATTCCTCAAAATGAAGTGGCCATGGCGCTAGAATGGCATCCAATGTTCCACAAGAGTACCACAGTATACCAGCTAGGAACTCTAATAATTTGGTCCTGACAACTGGCGCTGGTGTGTTCAGTGACCAGGACTCAATGCATATGGCATTAGATAGCACCTGGCATGTGACTGACTAAGACAATGCACTTTAGAATGAAAGACTAGTGTTCTTCTGTCAGAACTTTGCCTTAACAATAAGAAATTTAAATAATAAAAGTTTTAGCACATTGTAACATTAATAACATTTTCCAGAGAAGTAAAATGTAGGCAAACTATAGCTTTTCTAAAAAACAAATATAACTTTCAAATAATTTTGGCCAATCCCTTATTCTTTCCTTTAGAAAATATTATTATTGAAAAAGTTTGATTACAAACTCACAGCATGAAAATTCACTTGGATTAAAATTAACCAGGGAGAATAGTCAGGAAAGACTAATTAGAAGGAATACAGTAACTCCATGTTATTCATGGATTTATTACATGCAATTTTGACCAAGTGTAGTTAAAAAAATGAAAAAAAATTAAAGGAAATTTCAAAACCAAAATTTTAAATTTCTGTGGTGATTCCATAACTCAGTTGGCAGGGAGAAACTCTCTGTCTTGCATTATCTTCAGTTGTAAATAAATCATATATTATATATAGTATGGGAAGCAGGTAGAAAATGTGGATTCAAATGGACTCATGCATAATGAAATGCACTTAAAGAAAAAGGGCAATTTTATTCATTGATGAGTTCTGCATTAGATACAAATTCTCAGAAAAAATATTTATATATATTTATTGCTATTAGTACATTCAGCAAGTGTCAGGAATAAATAAGCTATTGGATTAAAGGAGTGGTTTACATAAAGGAAATGCAAATCAAAACCACACTAAGATTCCACCTCACCCCTGTTAGAATAGCCATCATCAAAAACACCACCACCAACATGTGTTGGCGAGGATGTGGGGAAAAAGGAACCCTAGTCCACTGCTGGTGGGAATGCAAGCTGGTACAACCACTGTGGGAAAAATTTGGAGACTCCTTAAAAACCTAAACACAGACCTGCTATGTGATCCAGCAAACCCACTCCTGGGGATATACCCAAAGGAATGCTACACAGGTTACTCCAGAGGCACCTGCACACCCATGTTTATTGCAGCACTATTCACAATAGATGAGTTATAGAAACAACCAAGATGCCCCACTACTGATGGATGGATCAAGAAAATGTGGTACTTGTACACAATGGAATTTTACTCAGCCATGAAGAAGAATGAAATCTTTTCATTTGCAGGTAAATGGATGCAACTAGAGAACATCATTCTGAGTGAGGTCAGCCAAGCTCAGAAGACCAAAAATCGTATGTTCTCCCTCATATGCGGACTTTAGATCTAGGGCAAAGGCAGCAATGTGGTTGGACTTGGATCACATGATAAGGGAGAGCACATTTCGGTGATATAGAAATAGGTAGAAAACCCAAAACATGAAAGCATTTGATGTCCCCACTCCAGAGGAACTAATACCAAAATCTTAAAGCAATAGAGGTTATCATGAGAAGGAGATTAGTAACCAGGGTAAAGATCAATTTAGAGATGAATCAACATGGGTCATAACATGTGTACACAAAAGCAATGCTAGGAATATTTCTGTATAGCTACCCTCAATTCAACTAGCAAAAACACTTTGTCTTCCTTATTAGACTTGTCTCTTTTCTTCAACAAAATTAGTGATAAAGGCAGAACATGACCTGTGTGGAACTGAGGGGGAAAGGGGGGAAAGAGTGGGGGAGGGGGGCAGGGGGGAGAAATGAACCAAACAATGTATGCACATGTGAATAAAAAAAAAATTAAAAAAAGAAAAACATGAAGTTTGAGAATAGATGTGCAATTAAAGATATGAACAAAAACATTCATAACAGTTTCATTCAAAATAGCCAAACCTGGAAACTACCCAAACAGTAGAAAGGATAAATTGTGGTGTGTTCACATAATGAATACCTTCTTGCAATAAAAACAACGAACTACTGCTTCACAGCAATTAACAACTTGGATGAATCTCAGAGTGAAAGAAGCCAGACTTAAAAAGTCACATACTATGTAATTTCATTTATATAAAGCTCAAGAATAGGCAAACCCAACCAATGGATGAAGTCAGGAGAGTGGTTAAAGTTGGCAGAAGTGGCTGACTGACTGGAAGGAGGCACAGAGGAACTTTCCTGCACACTGGAAATGTTATTTTTTTTCAGTACTGGGACTTGAACCCAAGACCCAAGCTTTCCATGCAGGAAAAGGGCTGCCCCCATCCCTTTTCCCATGTGTTATTTTTTGAATAGGGAACTGCTTTGACGCCCAAGCTGACCTGGACCACAGTCCTCCTATTTACACTTCCTGTGTATCTGGGATGACAGGCACACACCACCACGCCCAGCTTCTTATTGGTTAAGATGCAGTCTTCCCGACTTTTTACTTAGACCACAATCCTCCTGATCTTTGCCTTCCAAGGAACTAGGATTATGGGCACGAGCCACTATGCTTGACCAAAATGTTCTTTATCTTTATCGGAGTGCTGGTGATATGGATGTATACATGTGTAACTATTCATCAAAGATTGGAACTCTTTTACTGTATTTATCTTAAGTCTCAATAAAAAATTTAAAGAATACAAATGCAACTAAGTGAAATTAAGCAGCATATTTGGGAATATGAGTATTTATTATGTAGTATCTTGGATATTTTCAGACACTGATGACTGCAATAAATGGGAATGCTAAACCTCCACTGTCATAAATAGCTCATTCATTCAACATCCAAGCATCTCCCAAAAAATAAAATAAAATAAAATAAAGGAGTAGCTTATATAGCAGTAATAAATGACAATTGTGCCTAAACCCTTCCACACAGCAAGGATTCTACCTGAAGTAGTTTTCACAGCAAGAGTGGGCTATCATGGCACTGAACTCAGCGAGCTGGAAACACAGATCATAGAAAAGGAAATGCCAGTGGTGTTGTGTTTTATTTGAATATGGACTCTGACATGAAAAACTCATTTTGAATGTAAAGGGGAAGTTTGGGCAATGATGGAAAAACAGGTTTTATACCTTCACAAACAATTACAAGAAAGAAGAAGATAAGAACTAGGAAAAGGGAAGAATGCAAAACAGCAGAAATATTTGAGAAATTATACTGAGTTTAACTAGATATATTGAGAAGGTAAAACTTCAAGAAGTAGAATTTTCCTGAGCTAGTTTCTTTTGGAAACACAAGTGCAAGTCAGTTTGCAGGACAATATTTATGTCAGATGTATGAAGGCTGCACATTATATTGTTTTTTATTTGCTAATAACTGGGGTATTTTTGTTTGTTTGTTTTAGGCTGAGTCTCACTTTATTGACCAAGCTGGTCTCAAACTCAGGGTCCTCCTGCCTTTGCCTCTTGACTGTTGAGATTACAGGTGTGTACAAAACACAGCATAATAACTGTTTTTTTGATTTATTGAATTTCCTTACTTTTTATTTTAATTTACTGTTCCTTTTCTAAACTACTGTGTTTGCAACAAAATGATTGAAAAGAGGTGTTCTGTGACCTCTGTTGAGTGGTCTTCACACCCTTCTCTTAGCATATGTGTCTGTGATATGTGCCCATTAACACAAAGTCATATCTTGTGAAAATGCTGCAGGGAGAAGGCTTGTATTTGAAGGAAGGCGTCACTGGAAACCAATGGCATTGTGTTGATACATTACACTCAGCATTTCCTAGCAATGCAATGATACTTGTCCACATTACAAATTCTGCTTACCCATTAGGAAAAATCTTACCACTTGTCAGTGGTTCACATGTAGTATTGAACCATTGGAAAAGCTGTACTCATCTGTTGCAAACAAAAATATGGAAGGTTGAAAAAGCTAAGTTTCATAACCTACTACATCTGTCTATGAGCAAGCAAAGCCACAGAAAATAGATGACTATGCTTCTAGCAAACATATGAGAAAGTTCAAAAAGCTAAAAAGTATGACAATTGTGTAGTTGAGTTAGCATTCTATCTAAGCAAGGTGGCTCTAATACTATGACTTTTGAACATATAAATAAACCTTGGGTCTTTACCATTTTCCAATTAATATTTCATTACTTCCTAAAAGTAGAATGAGGCTGAAGGGGCAAGATTTTGATTTCATAATTACTTCTGTGATATCCAAAGAAACCCCCTCATCTCCTAAAACACTGAAGGTTTTGAGATTTATATTCTAATAATGTAGACTAGAGAGTAAATGAAAGGAGGGAGAGTACATGTAATAAGGTAAAACAAAAGAAAATGTTTCAACAGTCTATGTCAAAAAAAAGAGGGGAGTAAAATAAAGATTTTAGAAGCTTAATCAACCATCCTCAATGATTCATGGGATGGTGTGGGACTTGTTGAGAAAAATGGAAACATCAGGAATAATTGCCAGATATTTCAGAGACAGTATTGATTGCAGTTAGTCAGTAAATGAGTGGCAGTATAAGAGCAAAATAATAACTACAAAGACAAAAAATTAACTTATGACTACATCGATCTGCACATGAGTTTTACCATTTTGTCATCATCCCTGGGAGAAGATCAAAGATGTAGTAGGAACAAACTGAGCAGTGATGTGGAGAAAGTGTCAGTTCAGCATGGGATAATACCCAAGTCTTCAACAAAAGCAAAGCAAATGTTATGTGGATACTCTGAAGCTCACTCTAGAGGCCAAGGTATTGTGAGATTCAATAAAAGGTACATTGAGCACACATCTAAAAATTATTATGCTAATGTAATTGCACAATGTTGTGCAAGATGTGTTTATGGTAATATCCGGGTCCTTTGTTGCCTAAGGGGATGTTTCATGGTGCTATACAAGAAAAGGATCATACTTTCATTCAACAAGGGATTCTATATGGCTCAGTCTTTAAGCAGGAAGATGCTTTTACAGATGAAAGGAGCCTAAAAGCCTTCATATCCACACAGTGCACAGAATGATGCTAGTGCAGGACAGCCTGCTCTGGAACATGGAAGTCAGGAGGCACAGCAGAACCTGATTCAGAGTGTTCACATGACAAAGAGATGGTGCAGCATTGCACAATCTATCCCAGGATGCTCATGCAACAATCAGAGGTAAGGAGCAGCCAACCCAGTCTACACAGAATCATTTGGGACACAATGAAAATGATCTAAGTTGGTCCATGCAGAAGCTATTCATTAACCTGGTAGTTAAGGGTTATCAGTGGTTCTCTGGCAAGGAAGTATTGGTTGCTGTTCTCAAGTTCTGTTTTATCTTCCTTATCATTCACTGCATGATATCCACATCACACAAGGACACAGTAGAAATTTAGTCATTCTTGATAATCATTTTTCACTTTAAGTATTGAGTTTAAAGCTCATGGAGTAATCATCCAAATCAATCACACTCTCATGATTTCTCGGAGTAAAGATTGTCTTAGAGTTGGAAAAATGAAGCAAGAGCCCTCTTTAGTGAAGTGTAACAGAGGGGGTTAATGTACAATACATTCATGGGTGAAATTCTGTGGAAAACACCTTAGAATAGTGAAATACACTTCAATGATGAAGGACAGGAATGTAAAAACAGGTGCTGGTAAGGGGAGGGTACTAGCAGGAGGAGGAGGGTGAATGGACAGGGTAAAGGAAGGTGAATACGGCCAATGTATCTTATATACTGGTATGAAGATAGAACATTGAAACTTGTCAAAATCATTTTAAGTCATGGGGAGGGAGATCAAGGTATAATGTAAGCATATATGGAAATGTCACAATGAAACCCCCTGCACAACTAACATATGCTAATAAAATGGTTTTTAAGGGAAAAAAAGAGTCCTCCCTAATAAATTCTGTCTCAATAAGTAAATTTGTGCTTTTGTGAACTAAATGTGAAGTTAGATTCCCTTACCTTGAAGGTGTAACATGGTCTTTACAAACACATGAATTCACTCATTCATTCTATAAGCATTCAAAAAATGGTTACTATGCTGTACACTATGAAAGGCTTGCTAGAAAAGGGTGACATATTCTACAGAAAAAAATAAATGAGTGCTGACAAAAGCAGTGATATTAGGAAGAAGACAGAATTAAGAGAAATTTAGAGGCAGACCAAAGTTCATAAGTAAAAAACAGAAAACCTAGTGATTACGTGGGACAGAAAAATGGCTATATCAGAGCATAAAAGATTAGGTTGGATAGATTCTAACTTGTGAAAAATAATAGACCTACACACTGCATCTTGAGACCCCAGCAGATAACCATAGAGCTTCTAGGACAACTGTGGGGATTTTTTTCCTCAAGTACAAGTTTCAAGCTGGATTTATATGGAGGTTAAAGGAGTCAGCTCCATAAGTCTCAATGAAAGTCTAGAATGAAAATCATTCTAGACATAAAATGATCAAGGCTACTAGGCCATAGACATGATTACCTGCCAAGTTATAGCAACCTCATTTCTCAGTAATTTTGAAATGATCTAAAACAAAACCAGTAACAGGTGAAGATGGGTCACATGTGGAGATAACAGTAAAAAGAATAATCACAAAAGTCAGTAAAGGAAGTGGTAACAGAATAAATGTGAATTATATAGCCACTATTTTTCTATTCGCAAAATGAATTATAAGGTAGAAACTGCCTGAAAATTTGCTGCCATATTTTGTGTGTATGCATGAGTGAGAGTGAGTGTGGGGAGGGGGACAGAAGAAAGAGAGAGAGAGAGAGAGAGAGAGAGAGAGAGAGAGAGAGAGAGAGAGAGATTAAAATATTTCAGACTAAGAATTTAATTTGGAGAATTAGAATCTAATTAGCATATCAATACCATTATGTTTTTATTATTTCTTTTTGGTCAGTACATCAATCCTAATATGTAAATTAATCAAAACATCACACTGTACTCATAAATATGAGGTAAAACTATTCTATACCAATCAAAAATAATCTAAAGAATCTAACTCAGTAACTAAAAAGAAGGACTACATTTAGTCCTGAGGCCAAAGATGGTTCAAAAAGCAGTTCAGTTACCAAGTTGTCTAATACACCATTAATGGACATCTATCTTTTTGGGGTAAAGTCTGACCTCATTTTTCACAAGCACATTTGCAATCTCAATTGCATGAAACAAGGTAGATAAATTAGGTTTCATTTATTTACTTTCTTAAAGAATTGGTCTTAGAATTTCTTAATCAGTCCAAAATTATGCCATTTATAAAACTTAATTTATAGTTATCTCTTTAGAAAGCATGTATTATATAAACTACATTTCTGAAACTAGATCTACCACTTGCTGTACACAAAATGTTCAAAAGAACACTTTACCATAAAATAAACTATGACAGAAATGTTTTAAAAATATCATTGGGCTGTCTGGAAATTATTACATATTCATACTAGTCACCCAAATACTCATGTCCACAGAGCTTTAAAAATTAGTTTCTAACAATGGATTATAGTATCTTTGATTAACTTTAAGGAGATAAATTTATATTTTCTAACTTATTCTTATGAAGGTAAATGTTGAAATAATTATTAGGGTTTTAAACAGTGAATGATAAGTTTCTTAGCACAGAAAGATGCAGATGTATTTACTGAAAATTCTTATGATAAAAAGCATTGAGATAAACAAGATATGATATGAAGATTAAAATTTAGTTGGTCAAAAAATTCAAATATTTGAGAACAAATGGTTAAGCTTAATGGTTAAAAATGATTTTATTGTATGATTTCCATTTAAGTTTCAAATCCTTGGTTCTACAAAATGTGAAATAGCAGCCCCTACTAAAAGTATAGGTAGGGTAAGAAAGATCTATAAAGAAGGTTGCTATGTAGATTCTAAATCACAAGTATTTTGTGGATAGTTTTTCTCTTCTTCATACATTACATCAGTAAACAGTATTTTAAAAGTATTAGGGTAATTTTATAGATTTCCTCAAAAGCTGGGTTAAAAATATTTATGGAAATACAAAT
Organism: Castor canadensis; assembly: GCF_047511655.1. Lineage (NCBI taxonomy): Eukaryota > Metazoa > Chordata > Mammalia > Rodentia > Castoridae > Castor > Castor canadensis. The sequence goes on along the minus strand of NC_133399.1, from coordinate 77,413,102 downwards.
GCTGAAAAAATGCAACTTTGAAACATGACTACTCTTTCAAAGTTCAGTTTCTGAGTCTTACTTTGAACACTTGAATGCAAAACAGGTAAGTTTCAAAATCTTTACATATCTCATAGTATATTAGGGTGAACTAAAGTTAATTATAATATTAGCGGGTATAGTGTCTAAAATAGTTACCTAAGACAATATGAAAAGACAAACTTTGTAAAGAGATTAAACAGAAAAAAATTCCAAATCTGTAGTCTCAAAGTAAGTGGCTTGTTAAATTAGTGAGACCATTTACTGACACTTTAATGCCAGGACACTTTAAGTTTTAAAAGGTCTTTGTTATTAAATAAGATAATTTTATTATATGAATCTTTTAGAGTGGCTATCTCTTTGAGAACACTAAATCAATTCGTCCTGAGAGATGACAGAGCTAATGTGGGGAATTCTAAACCCTGAGGGTGTAAGGAAGAGGTTAGGGATAGAGTAGTGGTTTTTATTTCTTTTTTTAAAAAAGATACCACCATACATGTTCAAGCCCAGTTGCTTCCTGCATTTTGCTAAAGCTACAATAACATTTCTTATGCTATTAATTTTGTATACATTTCAATTCACCGCTGTTGGGAGCAAATGGTTTAACTGTTCTGGGGTTTATGATTGCTGTGGTGAAATCTGCTTTTGTCATTTGCAAGTTGCAGGCATTTTCAGAAATTATGTAACTTCACCAAGTCTCCAATCACTGATTCCAGTGGCACTTCCAGCATTAAATCCATAGAAGGGTCTCAGTGGAGTTCCTGCCTGGGGCATAACACACACGCAATAAACAGCCAGTGTAACATTACCAATGCACTAAGAAAAGCGTAGCTAAAAGGAATGAAATCTGGCTTTATTTTTTGCAGTGACATTTTCCCACAGGAAATGATTTGTATCTCCAGATCCTGAATTCAAAATCCTTAATTCTTAATAGAGAAATTTGGGCGCTTTAGGATTACTGTGACATTCAGAGATGTAAAGCAAGCAGCATCCTTCCTGATAGTAATTCAGTCAGTGGTAGAGGTCCTGTCACCACCATGATTTCCTACACTTTTTCCTGCTCACTTTAGCTGGAAGCATGAATGTTTGAAGTCAACACTTTACCTACCCAGGGCTACCTGGGGCTTTGATATCTTCTAGTCTTCCCTTCCCCTCTGCCAAATATGTTTTGGAAAAAACATTAATAAAATAACTCACATAATTGCATCCTTATTCTTTTCAGGCTAAATTTTTACTTTGATAACTCATTGATGATGGAACATTCTGCACAAGTAGAGTAAGGGCCATGTGGAAATCTTTCACAGAGCCTCTTAAATTGCACTGTAACCATGAAACTTACAAAGTTGACTCTCATTTTAAAGGAATTGAGTCCAAGGGAACTGCTCCATGGACAATAGGACAAGCAGGGAGCTACTGGGTAATTGCAATGCTATACTGTGAAGATTGTACTTGACTTAGACAAGTATTGGCCCACAGGATTTTATTTCATTTGCCATCCAGGATTACTTCTAGAGCAATAACAGCCATTGTTTTGGAAATTTACGCCCTTGGCACCAGTGTCAAACATTTTTAAAAAAATCTAGAAACCATCATATATTCATGTAAAATAACTTGAAGATGAAAATTTTACTTGCCCGAGGAGTGTAGCATTCTACTGTGACCTCAATATTCTAAATTTAATTTTTGAGCACATACTCTTTTTAATTAGCTATGAATATGATTTCCGAGGGGGAAAAGACCTGTCTAAATAAATATCTCCTGCCTTCCTAATGTAAGGGCAGCAGGATATCAGTCTATAAGCAGGAAGAAATGCTCCTGGATGGGAAGTCTGTAGTTTTTGTGCTTTAGAAGAAGTTTAGAAGAGAAGAAGTTGAGAGGAAAGTTTAAATTCACCAAAGCAAGTGTGATCACCTCACTCCAGTGCTGTTGGATATTCTTGAGTGTTGGTCAAGGTTGGAGTCTTCTTGGTGCCAGTGGCCTCTCTAGACTCAGGATATGGAAAGATACTTGCCTCTGTCAGAACAGTTTAAACCCTCCCCTTATATTTTGCTCTGTAATGCAGCACTCCAAAGGTAGTTAGGAATAAAGAAGAATGTTCTTTTAACTTGGTGTTACTTGAAATCATTAATTAAACAACATTACATGCAGCACAAAATGAGAAAAAAACTTAATTGAGTCATATATGAGGCAACTTTGAATTTGACTTTGGTATTGCAGAGTGGGCTTGATGTCTCAGGTGACCAAGAGGAAGAGAAAACACAAAAATAAACAAATTCCCAGGGAGTTTTGACAAAGCTCAGGTCTTCAGTCAGAGACTTAACCAAACGAAAAGTACAAACATCTCTAAGTGGCAAAGAAACAGTGCCAGCCTTGTAGATAATTCAAGGTCTCCTCACCCCACTAGTGAATCAACTGTCCCCTACCCCTGGGTTTCAGACTCCTGGGGATCTGAAGGATCATATTAAGAAGTCCACAAAATAATATATCCAGCTATGGCTATATATCCATCTATAAACATACACAATACATATAAATGTGTATTTTTATACATAACAATATTTTAAAATGTGTGTAGACACTCACTAAATATACTGTTTAATTTATAATAGTGTTCTGTCAATCAAGAGATACTAAAGTTATATTTGTACAGAGGTCTGCCCAATGTTTTGGCACTGAAAAATGATTTTCCACAATAAAATACTGGAACTCACATCAAAACATTATTCCTTTCCTAAATCTAAGAATATTCCATTTGTGAAGCATAATGACATACCTGTTAAAATTGTTAATATTTGAGTTGAGATTAGGTTTCAACAGTTTTTTTTTTTACTTTTTTGCATGTGTATATGCATATTAAGCATGACCCTATAAATTTCCAAGTCAGAGACCACACCTATAAGACAAATAGAGTAGCTGGGGCCATTCAAACAAAAATGAATGCTCTCCACTGTCGTGAGAATCAACATGACCTCTTCTGGGCCCAGCAGAGAGGACAGATTCTCTGCTCTTTCCCATGCTCTGGTTGAGCCCCAGGTGGTAGTCCAAGTTATTGTAGGGCAGCACTAATTTTGGGCAATTACACTGTGCTCTCCATTCCCACTGTAGCTTAGGTAAGAGCAGAGCAAAGTAACTATCAAAGTCATTCTGGAGGAAAACTGGGAGATGTGTTTAAAAATGCTCCCATCTGCAGGGCAGTAAGGTACAAGGAAAGGGGAATGGAGTCCTATGTCCTGTACTGGTGACAGGTTTGTTGTGGCCTCTGAGCATCATCCTCAACCTAATGCTATGGTGACAATGGCATTACAGGTAGAAAGAAACATTCACCTTGGCTTAAATGGAGTGTTCATATACAGAATGTACAACCTGTGCTATTTAAATAGAAGATAGAAATTCTTGATGTTTATTTTTATAAGCAATGATTTTTCCATGCATCTTTAGATTTAATGTGCCGCTATGTCCAGAAATGGAATAATTTTGTTATTTATTTATCAAAGCTGATTTATTCAAACCCTTTACAGACATTGGGAAGTTAATTGCAGAGATATTTTATTAAGATACTTGGGTCCAAACCAAATATTTTAAAATCTTTTTAGGAGGACCATGCTTTGGCACAAAATGAATATATATTGAAGTTACCCATAAAATTTTTGTTCATAAAGCATGTCTTATAAAAAAATACCTAATGTAGCATTTTATAAAGAAATAACCATGAACAAATAAATAAACAAAATTTGTCCATTTGTCAGATCAGTCTATATATGTCTTGAACTACATCTACATGCATGAATCTAGCATATATGAATATAGTATATAATCATACATATAGGTATATATATGGAAATATGTAACAAAGCACATATCTGTACCAGTATGTGCTAATAACTTACACCCTTATCCCCTTATCTCATTTAGGGCACATCAATGTAAAATTCCATATCAGAAACTTATTTTAGAGTTATGAGGAAGAAACAGTGTTGATTCCCCTAGAAGTTTTATTTATAGTCTCTATAATATAATTGCCAAGTTTTCATTTTAGCTTTGGTTACTAAGAAACAAATTTTGTGGCTTGTATGTTTATGTTTGGTTCTTTTTCTGGAGACTTTTAAGTTTTTCCTGTTCTTATTTTGTTTCTTGTTGTTTAATATTTTGTTTAAAATCTTATGTTATCCTTTCATAGTATTTGATTTTATTTTATGGGGTTTGATAAACTCAGTTCTTTATCAGAGAAATGTAGGGTAAATGCTCTCTCTCTCTCTCCCTCCTCCTTTCCCTCCCTGTGTGAATGTGTCTATTTGGGGGAGAGGGGGTAGTACTGGAGTTTAAACTCAGGGTTCTGTGCTTGCCAGGCAGGTGCTCTGCAGCATGAGCCACATGTTCAGCCCAATATATGTGTCTATTTTAATTGCACAAATCAATTTCATTCACTTCCAACTTTCTCCACATAAGATTGTCTTTGGTCTTCAAAGATTCCTTAGACCTATGCATTCTCTTGATAGATATAACCAATTGTTTGCCTCTCAGGGGATTGAAACAATCTTGACCTGTGTTTTCAACATCACTAACTATAAAGTATAATTAATATTGAAGGTAATTTGAGAGGTAGTGGCGGAAATGCACCTGAAGAGGTCATCAGGCAGAGAAATGTTTAGCTCTTTGCAAATTTCCAGGCCATTCTCCCAAATTAAGTATGTACTCAGTCTATTGTGTTTGCTTTTTTCTGCTTGAGGAGATACTTCACACTCTTTCTGCCCTCAAAGGCCAAGTTCCTAAATGCTAGGATTACATCTAAGTTAATAAAAAGATAATCACTTTTTCATTTATAATTCTAAATGAACTCTAAGTGAACCTATGCTAAGACTGTATATAAAGACATTCATACTTATAATGGCCACTCAAGATATTGATAGCCATCCAAAGACATAAAAGACTATTTGAATATTTGAAATATGTTTGAACAGGCTTATTCTCAATGAAAACACCATGTTTCCTGACTTTGACAAGTAGAACTTGCAAAACTGTAAACCTTAGAAAGGATATTTTCAAAAATGAATCTGTCTTCTGAAAACCCAGAAAAGCACTCAAAAGGGTAATGTGGCAATGATTCTTAACCTGCTGTCTTTCAGGAGACAAGTTTTCAGACCTCTAAAAGGCAATGAGTCCTTAACCAAATGTATTTTGGTAATTATTCCTAAAACCTGATACAAACTTATTAAACAAGCAAAAATGTCATTTTCTTCTTCTTTTTTTCTTATACAAAATCAGAGAACAGAAGGGGGAAACAGGTCCTGCCTGGAGGGGGAGGGGCTGGTAATGGTGAGAGGGGGAAGGAGGTAAAGAAATGGTGAAAGAGGGTGAATATAATGCAAACACTGTGTGCTCATACATGTAAATGGAAAAATGATATCTGTTGAAGCTATTCCAGGAATGGGGGGGATGAGGGAAAATGGTGGAGAGAGTGAATTCAAGTATGAAATATTTGATATATTGTAAGAACTTTTGTAAATGCCACGATGTACCCCCAGCCAGCACAACAATAAATAAAAATAAATGAATAAATAAAGTGTAAAAAAAAGAGTTGAGCCTTAAGAGAGTAGAATATAGGACTCCCTTTGGGTACAATTATAGAGCTTCCATTGTATTCAAATGTAAAATAGGTGAGATGGGCAGCAAAACATTGAGCCAGAAGAATTTAAAGTATAACTCCAAAATATATACACTATATATGTATACTTCACATACACACCTATGTAAATAAATTTTAGTTAATGCATTAAAAATCTTTCAAGCAGTGGTTTATTATCTCCTCACTCTAGCCAAAGGTTGTAGAGAACTAGGAGGGCTTTTGATAAGATCACTGCTGCTGGTTTCAATAGTTTGTGAAAATGTTTATCATGAACTCTAAACTAGAGAATCCTGCTAAGAAATAAATGTTAACTTTCAACAATATTTGACCTGGGTGATTTCCAGTTGCATTTGTTTCTATTAGTCAACACTGACAGCTTCCACTTCAAGCTATGTGTCTATCACTGCTCTGGATATAATGACAGGAAGTTTTAAGACACAGCTGGTAAATGATTCAGCCCAAATTCCAGGCAGATCAATCTGGCTCTATAGCAGTGCTCTTCACCACTTCTGACCCTGTTTTTTTAAAATATGAATGATATTACAAGTAATAGCAGTAAAATCTGACTGGTGTCCTAACTAATGTATTTATAAAATACTGTGGTGGAGAATGACCAACCATGAGGGTCTGGCCAAACCCTACCCCATTTTCAATGTGCTTCCTGTCCCTTACTGAAAAGAAATGTTAATTTTGTATTAAAGAAGCCCAGGCAATCCTTTGAAAAGCTTTACGCTTTTTTTCTTATTCTATTTTGTACTCTCTGGTTCCATTATGACTCCCAGATCCAGTCTTTTTCATTTCCTGTGCAGCTACTATCTTCCCCATTGACTCCTTTCTTCCCCTCATATTCTAGAATGCAGAGAGAGCTCAAAACCTATGGCTACTGCATGAAACTTCCATTCTACAGCTTAAATCCTGTGTATATATTTAGATATAAAGATATTGATGTATACTAGACAATATTGTAAATGAAAAATAAAATATTCATTAATGATTCTCCTTCTTCAGTAAATGAAAATTTAACACTATCCAAATTCCCTTCCAAGGTGTTTTTTTCAGATGTGTGGTTTCACCTAGGAAGGTTCACTTCTTGTATCCAAAGCAGTATTTGATTTTTTAAAATTCCCATGGAAAATATAACTATTATGCATAAAATAATTTAATATACAGAATAACCCCACAAAACAAGTGTTAATACATTCCATTTTACCATTAGAAAGTAAAGACTCCAGGCTGGGTGTAGTGGTTCATATCTATAATTTCAGCATTGAAGGCTAAGGCAGGAGGATCTCAAGTTTGATGCCAACCCTGGACTACATAGTGAGACCTTGTCTCAAAAAAAGAAAGAAAGAAAGAAACAAAAAAAGAAAAAACCAAAAACCAAAAAACCCTCCAGAAAGATTAGTTAAGTAGCTTGTCCAAGTTTATAAGTGCCAGACAGCAGATAAAAGATACAAAGTCAAGTTTATGACCTTCTTGCTATGCTACGTAAACTACATTTCCTTTTTTATGTCACATAACATAAGCTTATCTCAGATATCTGATAAAAATTGTCCAGGATGCTGCAAAGTTGTGATATATCTTTAAGTCTACAAATTTTCCTCCTGGTAGATACACTTAACTATATTTTAATGCTTCCAAGATTCACATTGAAAAAATATTTTGACATCTCTTAAGTGGGGTGCATCTCAAAATCAAGGTCATTGACACTCACTGTGGCCCACATGGTAGAGGTGACAGATACCATTGCCTTAACAGTCAAAAACATGGTTACAATCTTGGTGACACAAGTGGGCAGCTGTAACTTATCAATGTTGTTTCCACAAATAACAAAGACCAGTTAAAGAAAGAGTAAGCATGTGGGCTGTGTTCTAAAAGCCTTTTGTTAGCACCAAGAAAAAAAAATCAACATGAAAATTTACAGAATACATGTGAGCATCTGGGAAGAAAATCCCAGACAGCAGTAGAGCACAGAATACAAATGCCACCTCACCTGTGCTCTTGATGGTACAGAGGAATTATTCATGGGAAACACATGAACTTCAATAGCATAGAGTTGGGAAAATAATTCACAAAGGCTTGGCTCTGTATGAAAGAACTTTCAGGAATAACTTAAATACTTCACCTTTTCTTCTCATGCATGCACAAATTACTTTAAGATAAAATTTACATTGAAGTAACCCTAAAAATTCTCTTTCAGTAAATGTTATTGTTAACTAATAGTGCTTTCTTTTTTCAGTGTTGTATACATGACATCTTCCAGGTGGTAAGAGAGAGGTAATTTACCAAGTGTGTCTTAATGTTGGTCATTTTTATTATATCTGAGTACTTGCTATTAAAGATGTTCCATGTTTCAATAAACTTCATGCATTTATAGTTTCTTTTGTACTACCGTGGAAAAAATACATAAACGGAGGAAGAAATTTTTTATAGCTTTTTGGTAGTAAAATCAAATTTATACTGCTATCAATTTTACAACTAAATTAATATATTATCAATATTTTAAAATTTAAAAGATTAGCATACATTATTATTTAAATTAACATTACTCTAATGGTGTGGAATAAATAATGGTGTGGAATGAATAATTTTGTTCTCCCAAGATTCATGTTCAAACCATAGTCCCAAATATGATGGTATTTGGAGAAGGGGCCTTTGAGAAGTCCTTAGGTCAAGAGTGTGGAGGCCTGTGGTAGAATTAGTGCCTGATTAGAAGATGGAAGAAACACTTGCTTCCTTCTCTCAGTTATGTGAGGATACAGAGGCAAGATGAGCATTTGCATATTTGGAAGTGGTCCCTTGCCAGGAACCAAATCCATCAATCTTGGCTCTCCCATCCTGCAGAAGTGAAAAATAAATGTGTGTCGTCTAAGCTACCTTGTCTCTGGTAATTTGTTATAGCAGTCTGTCCTAACACAGTAAAATTTTAATATTTTTTCACATACACATTTACCAATCACATTTTTCTCCTGCTAAGATTGTCTTTTTCTTTCCCTTATTTAATTACCTAGAGAATATAAAACTTTATATTGGCAATTTGTATGTTTCTTTATATATCATTGATAAAACTTTTATCTATATATTTCTACAAATATATTCTAGTCCATTTTATTTTATTTATATTTCCATACCATGGAAGTTGTAAAATTTTAGATAATTAATTTCTTTCCAATTTCTTCTATTTTGCAAAGTTTGATCAATTCCATTTTGCTTTCAATTCATTATTTTAAGCCTTATATGGGTATATGATATAACATATAAACTAAATTATTTGTTTTAAAGTAGCTGATTTGTTATTTTATTTATTAAGTAGTCATTTTACTAACTAGTTTTTCTTTCAAATTATTTTGAGTTACTGACCATATGTTTTTCTTATATGCAGTATAAATGGTTTCTTGTTGTATTTCCTATTCAGTGAATATTTTAAGATCTTGTTACAAAATAAGTCATTCTTTTTTCAATAAAAAATTTTACACCTTAAAATGTGCCACAATAGTATGAAATTGAAATGAATTTGAGGAAATGGAAAATTCAATAAATAAGCAAACAAAATAAACCACAGATGAGAATAAGATGGAGCCAAAGGTGTGTCTATCCTAACACCCTCACAGGTGCTGGGGACAGGTTACAGCCTCAGCTCAGCTTCTACAGCAGCCAGTGCCGAGAAAGGGTCCTTTGCTCGAGCACAAATCCAAGTGCCCTTGAAAATACTGTTCAGAAAATCAGCTATCTATGTGCTGAATTCAGGCGATATTTCTCACAGGACTCCCCATAATAAATCCATTCTGAGAACTAATGAATAAGTTACTGGACATTATCCTTACAGTTGGAATAATGACTCCATGAGTTCAATATGTAGTGGTTCACCAACAAAATAAAGAAAAACTTCGAGTGATGCCTTCAAGCACTCTTATTTATCTCACTCATTGTATCACTTATAGCACATAGTAGAGGCTTAATAAATATCTAACAAGTGAATGGAGGAGTAAAATATCGAGTTGTACCACCCACAAGCATTTCCTTCCTAAGATGTATTTATATTATGCTGTACTATACAGCTGGTTCAGTACAGTCCCATCTGTCTCAGCATTTAATTGATCTGGGAATAGGTTTAGAAACTCTTAATGGAAGTTGGGTTGATTAACATGTACTAATACCACACTGTTTAATTTATTGTTATTCTACAATGCATGCTTCTTAATCTGGTTAGGCTAGTCCTCTTTCATTTTGCCTTTTTCCTCAAAATACTCATTCCTATTATTTTATCTCACTCTTTTAAGTCCAATTGATCACTAAAATGGTCTACTCTACCATCTCTATATAGGGTGCCTTTTAAGTCCTGCTTTACCAAAGACTATCTAGTTGAGTTTATTTCCATTGTCCCAGGACATCGTTTCATCCTCAAAGGTGTCCAGACTTGGATGACTCATTGTGTGGTATCTTACTTACACATTCTTCCACTCTATGCATTCCCACAGTGTGGCCACGTTGACCATACACCCATTCCATTTTCTTCCTGCTCCTGGTCGTTGTTTAGAGCCAACCCATTCTTCACCTTACAGCTCAAATGAATGTTCCCTTCCTGTGTTAAATAATTTAAACTTGTAAACTAAATAAGGAAATCTTTTATATTTTCCCCCAAAGCATTTAATATTATTTGTTTGACCTTCAAGAAAAATCCTTGTTCATATTTTTTCTTTAATTAGTCTGAATATTAGTATACTGGGTATATTGTTCAATATTGATTACTCAGTCATTCAGTGATTCTTAAGTTTTGCCAACCTTAACTTTTTCAAATTTTATTCAGAGCTCAGAAGACTATATAATGCTAAGTCTGTAGGAAGCTACATAATTTTATAAATCATATTGTGAAGATACATCAAAAATAAAGAGCCTGATTTTTAACTATTAGTTCTAGACCAAAGGTTTGCTTACTGTAGCAAATAGTGAGTGTGCCTTTTTAGGATAAAACTGGTATAGTGTAATATTTTTATTCCTAAAAGCCTTCCTTCTAAATGCATATTTCCATTCTCACAGCATACCTATGCAACAGGCATTTTATCCTGAATAAACAAATGAGTAAAATGAAGTGTGCAAGTTTTGACCAAATAAGAAAACTATAATAAAAAATGGATGCATAAGCTTTTTGTCTTGATTTCCTAGTCCTGTTCACTTAATTTCTTTGTGAGACAGAACAAAAAGCAAAATTTGACAGTAATGATACACACTTTCCTTCTTCTTCCTCTTCCTTTTCCTCCTGCTCCTCCTCCTTCTCCTACTCTTTCTCCTCCTCCTTCCCTTCCTTCTTCTGTACTGGACTTGAACTCAGGGCCTTGTGGTTGCTAAACAGACACTCTAACACCTGAGCCATGCTCCCAGTGCTTATCTTCTTAATTCTTGAAAAACATGTATGTTGTTTTTATGAAGAATTAGTGTTGATTTACTTGAAGCTTAAGCATAACAAGTTAGGAAAATTGGTAGTCTTAACACGGATATGAAAATATTTTGTATGCTTTCTCTTTTTCTCAATTGGGAATAAGAAGGAAGTTGACTTAAGTAGGACAAACCGTCCAGGTTATGTAAAATAGAATGTTGAAATACAGTTCCCATCCATATATCTTAATAGTCAAGAAGGACGGTGTATACTGTTATAGAATGTAATTATTCTGCAATGCAATTTAGTTGATAAGCTCTTGTGGTGCTTAGACATGAGTCTAAGAGTTTCTGCTGGGTCACTGTGGGAGAAAAGGGAAAAAAATATCCAAAACAGGAAGTTGTTCCTAGGTAGAAAACTTGATTACATGATCTTTTAGAAAAAAAGCCCTCTATTTCACCAGGCTGATTATATAAAGAAACGTAAACTTATATTTTTTTGCCCCAGAGAATATCAAGAACAGGTTTGATTCGCTGCCTCAGCACTTGATAGTATAAACAATTTAAAATGTTAGACAACAAATAAAAGCACTAGGAACTAAATTTTCTATATTGAAAGTTACCTAATAAAGAGCCGGATATTGCTGGCATTAACACCTATGATTGTGCTGCATTAGTTTTATAGACACAATAAGCCCTTCTGGATGATGAACATTTTGTAATTCAAAGAATGACTCATGGAAAATATAGTTTTCATTTGCTAAAGTGCTGTAGGATTCAATTTAGAAATGTCTTGCTGTGTTGAAATGGATTCAATTTGAATGGCAATGCAAAAGCTACAATAAACTTTAAAAATGTACAAGGATGTTTTGCTTCTTTCATCTATTTGGGAAAACAGAAGCAAACAAATGAAGTAATGTTCCTGGGACCCACAACACAATTATATCTTATTGCATAAACAAATACTATATAAAACAGTCATGGTTATCACATCTATTTATGGAACAAATAAGCATAAACCTAATAAACCTAGTTTTCCCAAGATGGTATCCCATAAAGTATTACAAATGAAGTTCATTCTTTCCAAAACTTAAAAACATTAGGTTGATCTAATAGAACAACACAATTTTTTTTAAAAAAAATTATATGCTAAAATGTTACCAAAGGATTCACCAGGTAATTCTTTTAAGATAAGTTCAAATCAATACAATTTAGATAGAATTCAGTATAAATTTGTAACTTGTTCTCAGCTTTCCTCTGATCTCAATTTGGGGTCAAAAAGTAAGCCTTAAGAAACCAACTATGGATTCTGAAGAAGAATGGTGCATAGTTAATCTTTTTTCAAACAAGGTGGCAGGTAGACGAAATAATTTAACAGCAAAAATAAGGTAGACTCTTAATATTCTGGATTTTTAGGATATATAAGTGACTTTTCAAAGAGTCTCTCATTGGAATGGTTTACTTTGACTATTTGTCAAAGTAAAATTTGTTAGAAAAACAAATTTTCTAAGCTTTGAAGGTCAGATTTTAAAGTGGTCACATGGAAAGCATAATTTAATCTTTATAATGCCTCTGTGAATGAGATGGTTAACTCTAAGTCACATTGAATTAATTGCAACTGTTCCCCATAAAACCGTATACATTTCTTAAGGTTTTCAGCACACAGACCTCCAAATACCTATAATGACTGATGTACAAAGGTTAGAAATAAGAAATTTTGGAGTACAAAATAAGTATACAGTAAAGTACTCTCCACTCTGAAATTTTTACTTTAAATAATAACATGCTTGATCCAGCTTTGCCAGAGTTGAAACATCCAATTATAAACACGTAAACATGAAAAAACAGAAAGATAAAAATAACATGAACATATATATTTTTCTCTGAGGAGTTAGAAATAAGCATATTTTTTCTACTTTTAATATCTTGGAAAAAGAAATGACTGCACTGATTGTTACTTCAATAGATCTCAATTGAAAAATCTGTAACAGTAATATTTCCACTTTCCAGTATAACTTATAATATGCAGACTGTTTTCTTATTTCACCCTTTCTTGAAAATATACTTTCCAATGTTGTCTACAGAATTACCACTACACTATGTTACCTTACAGAAATCACTCAAATACCTTGTTTTATAACAAGTTACATAGGTACATGCTGGAATGCTATTCACCCTGGAATGCTATTCACCAACTGGTTTAGAAATTGATAGTTTATAAATGTGCAAATATCTGAGATTTGAGGATGAAAGGTACTATTATGTTATTACCAGGAACATACGCTTACTATAAATACTGTGGTAACCCAGACCTGAAAGAATCTATTAAGTTAACATTATGCATTCTTTGGGTTTTGAGGTTTCTGAAACTCATCCATCATTCACTACCAATTGACATTTACAAATACCACGAAGCTTGACTATCAGGGAGCTTTGTTTCATTTTCCTGCCCTTCCCTTCCCCTCTTCCTGTCCCAGCATCTTTATCTAACCTTTGTAATAAATCATGACTTGTTTATTATCACTCGAAAAATAGTGCTGAAATGTTTATACACAATCACTTTGTAATTAATAGGAAATGACTTTGTGGGCTGTTTGACTGATCTCTGCTTGTAGGAGAAAGCCTGGGATATGTCTAATGGATTTTTTCCATCTCCTTCAGTTGTGATGTGTGGCAAATGGATTGTAAATGAAGACAGACTGTGTAATTAATTATGGCACTGAAGACTGATGTGAAGGACAGGGAAAACAAAAGGCTATCATCTGAAAGGATGTCCTGTGGACCAAGGTCATGGACACCACTTATCATTTTCTCATTACTTTAAAACACTTTTTTTGCCCTTAATACTGCTTTCACCAACATTTTTATGTAAAGTGAATGATGACTTTAATAGAAAGATCTGAATTGATCTAAATAAGGCATTTATTTTTGAAGCAACTTTTACCTTGCACAACCATAGACTCATGCATAGTTTATCTAACACCTTGGGAAGCATTTTCTTGCAGTGTAAGTTTGGGAAACATTTTGACTATTGGCATGAAGCCTAAATGATCAACTCAAAAGATTATTATAATGGCATGAAAAAAATCATTGTGCACTTGGGGAAATAGCCAACTATGAAGTGAGACTGTGTAGGATGAGAAGAACAAAGTCAAGCAGATTCAATTGCAGTTACACACTGACATTTGATACCTACTTTTATGCTTTCTTTTCTATATTTCTCCACTTTCTTTCCTCTATGTCTTTTGCCTCATCATTCTTTTTTCTAGAAATATTTATTGGAACTTTCATATGTGCTGGGGAGGAAAAATTGACAGGTCATTCTTCCATAGAGCACTAGGTTGGATGAATGAAAGACATTAATCAAATAGTCACTCTACTGAATGTGTAATTGCAAAGCAAAATAAATGATAAGAATGAATGGAACATAGTTCATTAAGAGGGTTAAATCAATAAAAAACTCAGCCTTGATAATTTTGAGGGTTTGATGTCTTTCAGTCAGGAGGGCTTATATAGGAACTAGCATTTGAGCTGAAATCTGAAGAATGTGAAGTTAACTAGATGAAAGGAAGTTGGAGGAAGAAGCAATACATGCAAAGCCTTGTGACCAAAGGTTTATATTAACTTGTGTGTCAAGAAAACAGGCAGGTGGTCTTAATGAGACTGGATAAGTAAGGAAAGCCCAGGTCACTGAGGATCAGGAAGCTATTGAAGGTCTTTAAGTTGAAGAGTGGGAAGACCATATTTTCATTTTTTAAAAGCTAGGAAAGCTGCAATCTGAATAACGGACTGGAAAGAAGCAAGAATGGCTGTATGAAGACTAAATTTAGAGGTCATTTTAGTGTCCAGACTGATGATGGTGGATGTTTATCAAAATCAATAGAACTACATTAGAAAATGAGGGCGTCAAGATGGCCTTTGGTCTATTTCTATCTAGAGAATGTTTGTATAGATGAGACTTCTCTTCTAGGCAGCTACAAGAAATTATAGCTGAAAGAACGACTCCTAGAGTTATTTTAGACATGTCACTTCCAGTGTCCACCATGCCCAAGGTCAGTTTTGAGCTAAAACCACTCAGTCACTTGCTCAGGTAAGAATAATGAAAAAATTCATCGATGCTTAGCATAGACTGATCAAGTTAGCCACCTGATTCAATAACTCTGTTTTGCTGACTGATTCTTGAAGTGGCCTGGTATGGAGAGAGGCCTGGAATGGGAAAGGAGAATTTGATGCCCAAGGTACAACACTCTAAGTACATTCCATTTTTGAAAGTGGTCCTCAGTGGCACCAATTTTACTTCCAAGGGAGATTTTGAATATCTGGAGACATTTTAGATTGTCACAACTTGGGAGGTGAGTGATACTGGACTCTAATGTGTACAAAGTAGGAAAGCTGCTAAACATCCTACAAGCACAGAACTGCCCCTCCTCCCAAGAAAGAATTATCTAGCTCAAAATATCAATGGTGCCAAGGTTCAGAAACCTTGACTTTAAAACAGACTGATTAAGACTTCCACATATCATGAATATAGCAGACAAAAGATAATTCTTATTTCAGCAATGGAAATGAAATGTAATGTTTAAGAAAGCAGCTGATGCATGTGTTAGCAGCATAGTTTATTTGAAATACCTCGTGTATTTATTTACCAAGTATAAAATAAACTTGAGATGCTTATTAGAAAAGAAGACAATGCCTAACATGTTTTTACAGACTTACTAATACCCAACACTTTTTTGAGTGCAAATACTTCCTAAGGCGATTTTGCAAAAAATATATTTGTCTTTTCCAAAATGTGGCATATTATTTGATTCTATCAGCAGATGATGCAATTCCCTTTCTTGTTTATATGTTTTCATGGTTACAGAACTAGAGAAAGAGATACATTATGTACGGTGAAGTGGATTTATGGTCTGAGAACTTAATAATTGTGGTTTCAATATGTTTTTAGTAATTTCTGTTATCCTTCATGCTATATAGCTTCTGATTTTCTGTCCAGATGCACCCTCCACAGCTGTGCTTAGCTGAGCCATCTTTACAGTCAGTGTCAACAGATGTACCTACTTTTTGGCTTTAAGTTGGGTTGGCTAATGAAGAATAAGAGAGAAAAGTAAGGTGGAGGTCTTTATTCCCCTAGTTCTCTTCTGAAAAGTCACCAGAGCCTGGTGGCATTCCCCACAGCTCATCTTAACACTTTGCATAGCATTCTTCACCTCCATTCACCTCTTCTAGCTCAAGGTTTGAAACAGGGCCCTGAATACTGCAATCTCTTTTGTGTTTTCTTATACCATGGTCACACCATTGAAAATAGTCTCATTAAACTCTCACTGCAATATTCTATTTAATTGTACTGTTTTTGCCAACCACCTAATTAACACATATTGTATGATTATGATTTGCAAATTGATAAAGATTCACAATGACTCATAGATGACCACAAAGTACCTTGCAATTGATGCACAAATCATGTGTATAATATATCTATGCAAATTAGAATGGATCCACAGATGCAGCATGTGCTATACAAGAATCTTCATAAAATCAAAGCATAGGCCAGCAGAAAACCTTCGTAAGCCAAAGACAATAGATGATTCCCAATGTCAGTATAACATTTGTGTATCTCAGAATAAAGGACATCAGGAGATTCATGAGGAACTAGAGCTCTCTCATAAACTTCTCTATTGTAATAGAGTCCCCTCTCTTATAAGCCAACATGATTAACTCATCTCCTAAAGTGTTAGTTCATTATTATTTAGTCAAGCTCTAGATTACGTGGAGATTGAAAAAAATATCTCTCAGATATTTTGTTATATAAATGTTCTATATAGTACTGGTATCCCTTGATAGCTGCAGGGGACTGGTTCCAAGTTGCATATAACCTGCACATCCACTTGTATATTTAAAATCATCTCTAGGTGCTTATAATTTTTAATATAATCTAAATGCTGTGTAAATACATGTTATAATGATGCACTGTTAAGGGAATAATGGCAAGAGAAATTCTGTATGCATTCAGTACAGACACTTTTGTCCCCCAAATACATTCCATCCGTGGTTGGTTGAATTTACAGATATAGAACCACAAACACAAAGAGCTGACTGTACATGGAATAACAGTTAGGCAGATCTACATTATGAGATGAACATGGGTTCTTCATTAAGACAAATAGGTTTAAATCTTATCCTAGCCACTTATTAGGTCTGTGATTATGAATAAACTACTTCAATTTTCTGAGCCTTAATTTCATGGTCTGTGCAAGGAAGCCATTAGTATCTATCACAAAGCATTTGATAATAATTAAATGATACTATACAAAGTACAGTGTCTGTAGCGGTCTGACTTTCCTTCTTTCCCCCTTCCTTCCCCTCTACCCTTTCTTCTTCCTCCTTCCTTCCCTCCCTCCTTGTGTCCCTCCTTCCCTCCTTCCTTTCTTCCCTCCTTCCTTCCTTCCTTCCTTCCTTCCTTCCTTCCTTCCTTCCTTCCTTCCTTCCTCCTTCCCTCCCTCCCTTTCTTCCTTCTTCCATTCCTTCTCTGGAAAAGCAGACAAAGTGAGAAAAATAAAACGCATCATAAAAGACTTGATTTGACACATGTGTTATGAAGGTACTCACTAAGGCTTCAGCTGATGTAACTAGCAATAGCTGATACTAGGGTTTTCTCCACAGTTCATTAGCAATTTTCTCTTTACTATCTATTTTTATTTTGAGGGTATTTTATTCCTTTGCTCCCATCTTTACATGAATCTCTGAAAACTCCAAACCAACATGATCCTTAATAATATATTTTGAAGGACATAAGTGAAGTATTGTCTTTGCTTTCACCATATCTTCCTCTTCTTATGTAGTCACAATGACTTCTACTTTCTACATCACAATGTTTCTAGGGAAATTTCAAATATCTTAATGTAATATACATAATATAATTCCCCAATTAGCTTCATATGAACTTGGAAAAATAGGATAAATGATTCAGATTATAATACGCTGTAAAACAAAAAAATCTATTGCTATTCTGATTCCTTCTATAAGGAAATGAATAAAGTCATTGTGCCACCTATCTTATTAATCTTCCTTCATAATAACATATTTATATTGGCTAAAAATTAATTCTAAGGTGAAACAGTAGAAAATCAGTTAAAAATAGCAGTAAGCAAATCAGATTGTGTAAGACTGCTTTAAATATTAAACTAGCATCTTAAAGTCATAATCCTAAATTCAGGATATTCACTATATTCAAGTGATTTTTGTGGTTTCTACAAAAGAGGACCTTTTAATTCACTCTTTTTTACAGATCTTGAATGGCCAGATAAAAATCAGAACTCCAACCAATTCCCACCATCTCTGATGTGGGCTCCCATTTTGTGTGCCAGATGACTTAATGGAAGCCTGGGGCAGATCATTTTACTGTAGCACAAGGTGTCTCTGTCCCAGGATTTGTGTATCTGCATTTGTAGTGAGTCCAGTCATATATTACACACCTACTTTGACTGTAACTGGAGACAGCTGATGTACAATAGTGCTGAAAGAAGTGTACTTTTCCAGCCAGGGAACTTGTAACAGATCCTGCTTCGTCTAGAATTGCCACACAAAGTACCTCCATTTCATCCTTCCTAAAAGTGCTTGAGTGATTGAAAGTGGAAAAAATAGAACCGAATGGTGTTTGTATGTTGGAGTGGGCCTGGCCACTCAACATTCCAAATATGGTGTAATTTAAATCTTGTGTTTAATTTTTTAAAATGACAACTTAAAAGCAGTTTATGAGAAAATAGTGTTTTGTGAGTTTTCACTAGTTTCCCTCAAGAAGCTAGGACAGTTTATAGACTCACTACATTCAGTCATGAAATTTAATAAAATTCATTTTCCTGGAACAAAGGAAAAAGGAAGAACAATGTGAAAGAATTTTAGTGTTCTTTTACTGATAAGATGATGACATAAATCCACAGAATATGGTAGCCATAAAATGGGTTATCAAAATGCTTTTCAGTGATTCATTCAATGAGACTCCCTGTCATGAAGGTCTGAATATTAAATATGAAAGATAGTTGTGGGGTTCTGTTTTTGATGGGAGCCCCTTAGTATGAGAGACAGAGAGCTTGGTACAAAATGCTGATACCTCAGCAATCACCAGCTTAATTTCTTCCCCATCTAGGATAAGAAGATCATGCAGGGAAAGGAGGCAAACCAGATAGCTCTTGGCTTAAACTGTGTTTCTGTATTATGTGTGGGTTTCAATTGTCCTTAGTTCTCATTCTCATAGACATTAGACAGCTACCCTTTATCTTTTCCTTGGCAGTTTAATCTCTCTCCACTCAGCCATTTCTAAATTGAGGATAACACCAATGCCATGAGGATTAGCTAAGCATATTTGTAAGTACTTGAGAGTCATTCCAAGTTGGTTATTTTGTAGTGTCACTTCAAAATTGAAACTGTTACGGAGTTGTTATAGTTAAATGTCTTCAAATAGGAAGCAAGGAAGAGTAACTCAAAGACTTTGCAATGATAGCATTAGAAAAATGTCTATTGAATGACTCCTTGTCATTCTGGAAGAATGTATTGCAATAAAGTATGAAGAGAAGGGGAGAAAAAAGAATGGAATGTATTTAAATTGTCATAGTAAGAAGTAGAGAGTAATCCATGGGAAGTAGCAGGTTTATAAAAATCCCGGGTTCATAGGCTATTACATTCACTGCTTCAGGACACAGCCCTACCAGCCTACCAGCAAGTTGTTTTCTACTTTTAGTCAATTCTTTATGCAAGGTGTTTGCAAACCTTCTAGGATTTCAAAGGGATGCTTCGGTCCTTCTTTAAAAAAGAAGTCCTGCATTCTCCAACACTTCAAGTATCAACATTCTTCAGTCTTAACACCAGACATTAATTTATTCAGACTGCTCCATTACTGGATTTACTGTTACAGGACTATCACCAATTGTGTTAAGTACACACTTGTTCAGAACACAGAAAGCAGGGATTGTTCATTTCACAAAAAGCATTCCCATATTATGAATAGATTCAGTTACTAATACAGTTCTTCAATTAGTGAGCTCTTGAGTAAGTAACCAATTTTTACAGTTCTAATCAGGCACATGATGGCTGTACATAGTGAAGTTTGTCTGCTTCACTGGCTCTGTCTTAAAGTTATAGTTAACACTATAGCACTACTGTCTGGTTATTCTTAACTGTAAAAATAAAATCTAAGGCATTAATTTAAATCTCTTTTGGCAGGTTGCTGGCCATGGTGGATCTCACCAATTCCCCTCTTTGCTCTAGCCCCATCATAATGTATTGTTTGAAGTGATCTTTGATGTACTAATGGCAATATGGTCTGGGGGACCACAGCAGCCCAGGGTCTTGGTTCTGCATCTAGTAATGAACAAATCACTGACCTCTCCAAGTCCCAATGCCTTCACTGATGGGTCTCTCTAGCTCTTACATATCAAATTCATAGCTGTGGATCATGGAATTTTGTTCCAGAAAGGAATATTTTGGGGATTTTTCTCATTTCTTCTGGAAACTGTCAGATTTGCCTAGCTTATGTTTTTATTGTAAGTGATAAGCCATTTCTGCAGCATTCCTTATTTTTTTATCATTCATAATTAATAGCAACTACTGACTCCCTCTTACCTCCATAGAATGTAATTGATCATCATTGCTTTTCATTTTCTTAGAAAATCTTTTGCAGATGTTACCTATCTTTTACCATCCAGGAATTGTTGCAGTCCCCAGCATACTTTATGGATTTTGGAATGATTTAACTGAGTTTGCCTTTAAAGATTGACATCCTTCTATGACATGGATATTATTATGCCCTTTCACAAGCAAGGAAGAGAAGATGTAGGAAGTATAATAGCTCACTTAAGCCTTCATCAAATTTAAAATTCGTATCATGTGACCCTTAACTCAAGGAGTTAGGACATAGAAGGCGGATAGAAACCCTGGATGAGCTTTCTAAAATTATTTCTTCTTCCTGGCCTCAATTTTCTTCTCTGTAAAATGGTGATACTTACAGTGAACTCTCCGTGAGGTTATGAGGATTAAAAGTGATCATCTTTAGGTTATTGTAACAAACAGAGTCTAGCAGATAAATGAGTATCTACTTAATACCAACCTTCCTCTGTTCTTCCATTTTGTTCCTTAACTCCATTCTGGTCAATCTTGGATCTGTGTTATGTTAAAATAATATGGTGTGCATCCTTCTCTGAATAACTTATTTCCCTGGATCAGTCATAATACTTCTTTTACATAAGCCTTTTTATAACACACTTAGAAACTCTGGTTGAGATCTGATTGGCAATGAATGCTCATTTCCATGGTGATGATTCTCAGGAATGAAGACTAACAACACACTGCTTTTCTAAATAAAAGACACAAAAAGAGAGAAACACCTCCCCACTACCTTAGTTATGGTATAAGAGTTCTCAAATTAACATTGTAAAAACAACCTAAGGTTTACTTAAGAGAACTAAAAAGAGTAAAAAGTATTTCACATCTAAAGAGTTAGATACTTCTGAAATCTTAAAAGCAATTGGTTCTCAACATAATAAGTCCAACAGAAGCTCAATCAATGAATCACCTTATATCAATCCCTTCCTCTGCAATGTGTATTACCCTGCAAGAATGGAAGAGGCATGAGAGCAGGAAGCTTGTGTGTTTTTTACTCTACTTCCTCTATGCTGGAGCAGAACTGTGAATCATTCAATAAATACCTGTGACATGAAGGAATAGACGAAATGAATACAAGGATGAGTTAAGTATGCTGTGTGTGAGGGAGAATCGGTATACAGAGTTAGAGAAGGTGGCTGCCTGCCTCAAGGACTTGCAATCCACCTCAGATTGAAAGAAAAGAAGGCAACACTGTCAGTGAATATGGACATGGTACCTGGTGACCACGACAAGGACAGGGAAGGAACATGCCTTAAGAGTTCAGGGAAGCGAAGGTTCACGGTATAGGCAGAAACCTTGTGTGTTTCTGTTCCAATAATCACTCTGAAAGTGCTTTTAAATAGATACATGCAGCATTAAAACAATGGCCATATTAATTCTCAAAAGATGCCACCACTCAAGTTCATACGAAAGATGATTCTAAAAGCAGAAACAACCTACCATGATATAGGAACATGGTTTTATTTGCATCTTGGTGTTTTAATTTTTATAGTATTATTTAATCTTCTGGCAGGTTGTTTTAGCTGCTGAAGGCATTTCTGACTTTTTCTTCCCCCAAAAGTTAGTCTTTTTTGAGAATTCACACTTCCTTTAATGTCATTGGTCTTTACATAAATGTAACTTGAGTTTGAAATCTGGGAGTACTAACCCCAGAGATAGCACAGAATAGGGTGGGTAGTCAGAATTCAGATTAGTACAACAAAGGGAAACAGAAATATATTTTTATGCATAATTCCACCCAGAAATAATCATTATAACTTCTGCTTATGCTCTTACTCTTTAGGCTGTTGTGGTCAGCAGATTATAGGAGATAATAGTAATGTATTCAAAATATTAATAAACATGTATATTTACTAATATATATTTGCAAACCTACATTTTGGCTACATCTTAATAATTATTACACATTTAATATCAGGTAAAATACACTTTGTCATTGACAAAAGTACATGAGAAAATCGACTTAAAGGAAGAAAGATTTATTTTCAGTCATAGTTTCAGGGGTTTTCCATTGCAATGGGCCTGTGATGAGGCAGAACACTGTAGTGACAGGAGTGTATGACACCACTTCATGGTGACCAGGAATCAGCAGGTGAGGAGGGAGCGGCCAAGACAAGTTATACCCTTCAAAATCACTTTCCAAGTGACCCACTTCCTCCAGTCAGGCCCTCTATCCAGTTTCTACCACCTCTGATAAGTCTATTCAATTATGAATCCATGAACAGATTAATCCACTGATTAGGTCAGTGCCCTCGTGATCCGATTATTTCCCCAAATCCTTACTTCTGAACATTATACCAAACTCTCAACAAAATGATCCTTTTTTGAAGATACTTCATAGCCAAACAGAAAAAACTTGGGTGTGAAAGTCTGTGATGCTGATGACTAAGGCTTCCGTGCACACTTCGTGGGTTGTGATGGATTCATTTCAACCAGTTAACACTCAGAGGGGTTAGTCCATTCTGAGGCACTTCAAAGACTCAATCCGACATAACATATAAAATTTAGACTCTAAGTCTTCATTGCCTCCTATTTCCTAAGTCCTGTAATTGAGCTTGAAGCAGAGAACAAACATCTCATCTTTATGTTCTACCAAAGGTCAAACTTTTTTTAAGATAGGAGATTTTTAATTCCTTCATGTTAGAGAAGCTTGGGCTTGAGTCCCATATCTGCCTTGTAAAGGAGAATGAACCTGGGAAGTTTACTTCTTCTGCCAAGCCTCATTTCAGTTATCTATAAAATGGAAATAAAAGAATCAATCTCATGTGTGGTTGTAAGAAGTAAGTGAGCTAATGTTTGTGGACCAGTTTCCACCTTACCTGACACATAGGAGTAAAGAATAAATGTTTCTTATTTTTTATTATCTTTCTCTAAAAATCACTAGATTGTAATACAAACTTATGAAATATATTTTCATACTTGTTTTCTATGCTATATTGGTTACTTTTACATAGCTGTGACCAAATACCTGCCACAAACAGCTTAAAAGGAGGAATTATTTATTTTGGCTCATCGTTTCTGAGTTGTCAGTCAATGATGGTAGGGCAGATGTGGTGAGCAAAGCCATTCACATCTTGGCAGCCAGGAAACATGAAAGAGGAAATTATAGGAAGGAGCCAGGTCATGGTACTGCCCCCAAAGACACACCCGCAGTGGCCTGATTCCTCCAGCTAGTCCCCACGTCCTACCTTTCACCACCTTGGAATAAAGCCATCATGTTATAAATCCTTCAAGTGATTAATCCATCCACTATGGCAGAACCCTCATAATCTAATCATCCGTGGAAAACCATCACAGACACACCCAGAGGTGTGCGGTACTCCTTGCCTAGACACTTCTTACTCCAAGCAGGTTGACCATCAAGATTAACCATTACTTGGGGTGTTTTAAATATCTACTTCCTCACTCCCTAAACAGAATAAAAACATGCAGCTATAGTTTGTATTGTTTCATATTAGTGGAAAAACTTTATATCTTTGCCATAACAATAGAATAAAATTGCAATATTTCAACTCCCTTGAGCTTTCTTTGTGAAAATATTTCTCTTTATCACTATCTTACCTTATTCTGAGGGTACAACTCATGAAATATGAACCATTCCATGAATGACTATTTTTTTCAAAGAATGAAAACTCATAGTTTCCAAATTCTTCCTAAAAATAGGCAGAATTCTGTGACAGAAAAAGTAACAATGACATGTATAAGAAATTCCATGAATTTCTTTCTCTCTTTTTTAATTAATGCAATAAGGAATGATTTAAAAAATCCTAAGCACTGCAGAATGTATGTCACACTAAAAACTTCATGCAATAATGTATCTACTTCCTTAAAATAGTTTCATTAATGCAAAGTTGGAGCAATACTGATTAAATGGAGAATATAGTATATAGTGATGATATCTTCATTTTGTGATATAATTATGTGAGCAATTCCATGAAATTACATAAATTATGTCACATTAAAGAATTTACAATTATGAATTTTCATTTTAAAGGTAGAGGAGAAAAAGGAGAAAAAAAGAATAAGGGACAGTGGAGAAATCGGGAAAGGAGAAGAGAATCACTATAGTAACAAATGTTTGTTGGCTCTATACTAAACACTCTTTTAGGTGCTAAGAAGAAAAGCTTTATCTTGGATGAGCTATAGCCCGATTATGATAACACTTTTACTGCTAAAGAAAAATATGTTCATGCCTGTTGTTAAAGGCTGTTCTGCAGACTTTATTCAGAGGGACTACTCAAGTGTGGTTGTGTAGAAGAGAAGAGAGATTGGGCCCAACTCCAAACACAAGAACAAGTAGAGAGGCATAGCCCAGGAGCAGGGTTGGAAGGGTCAGTAGATTGAAAATTAAAGAGGAAACATCAAGATCAGAGAGACTTTTGCTAGACTGACTCAAAAAAGTTCTTGAGGCAGGCAGGCTGGAGCAATATGATCCCAAGGGTTGGGGGAGGAGGAATGTGGTCAGATATCAAGGATGACTCAATACCAGAAGTGGGAGATCTTCACTAAACTGACTCAGCAGGATATTTGATAAAAGTTGGCAAATGGATCAGGACAGAGTCTAAGGTTGGGTCCTTGAGGAGTTTAGCTCAAGTGAGGTCAAGGAGAGAGTCTTTGCAAATAAAAAGAAAAGAAAAGAAAAGAAAAGAAAAGAAAAGAAAGACAAGATGAAGACAAGTGGGGAAGAGAGGCAGACAGACAGTTTATAGGAATTAAGAGAAACTAGGTAAAATTCTGTGAAAAAAGTTCCAAAGTATGCTTGCCCCAGAGTGCATTTTAGGAAGGAAATGCCCTTTATATGTTAACAAACACTTTAGTAAACCAATGAGATGGTGGAACCCTAAGATCATGAAGAAACGAGATTACATAAAAGTAGCTAAACTATGCTTAAAGAATAAAGAGGAATTTGAGGATGGCAAAGAAGGGGTAGTGGGAAAAGAAAGAGGAGGGAAAAAGGATTGATCACTTGAGAATCTAGAGGAACCTCACAGAGGACATTAGCAGGTATAGAGGAGGGTGTGATCTTTGTTAACTCATATGTTTTTTGCAGTGCCAGCTGCCACTTGCCAGCAAGTAGGAAAGACTGTAGTTCTATGATGTTCTTAATTTTGAATGGCAAGGACTATCGTGTGTACTTTGGTCAGTGACTAGTATTGCCATTAAAAAATGTTCCACACATTAAAATACTAGGTTGGTTAAAAAATAGATCTATACCAAATCAACACCTCCCTATTAAACATCTAAGCCAACTCTGTGGTCTTTTCTCTTCAGCCAGAACCAAGTGCTTATTAAAAATGAAAAGACCCAGCAAGTTACCTAAATGCAATTTCACTGCATGGCAGGCCACATTCATTTACAAGCATCTGAGACCAGCTTCTGACAACTACTGCAGTCAAGACCTGCCTAAAGCCCATAGGGCTACCTTTCCTCTTGCCCCACCATGAGACTTTTCTATAACTTATTCTCTGAAGGGCACACAACTTTCCCTAAAAGCCAATAGGAAACCTCTGCAGCTGTTTAAGGATAACTTTGTCAATTATTCTGCAACATTTTCAATTTTTAATAATCGACTAACAGTCATGGGAAAAACAGAATTCTTCTTAAGCTTTTGGTTCAAAATGCTTCTAAAAATTTCTTCTGCTAATAAAGTGTTTCATATCATTACAACATGGAAAAATGTGTGGATCTCAGACAGTTAAGGTTATGATGAATATTTTCAACTTTTAAAAAGACAAAGTTGATTCAACATCACTGTGACTACTAATGACCAGTTTCCTTGAGGAAGGTCTGAATCACCAGTACCAGCAGTGTCTTCAAAGACAGCACAGTGCTCATGGGTAATTATATTCTCATGTGTTGGTAAAAACACCTCCCACCCAATGATCTTATGTCTGCTTGAGCACTTTGACAGTATCACTGCAGAATTATCACCCGTGGTATTTAGCTGTAACTAGTGAAGTAGGGTAGTCTTTTGAACAATCTCTGTGAATCTATTACTTTGCTTAGGCAGTCAAAATAAAGTATCACAAACTGGATGACTGAAACAGGGAAGTGTATAATCTCACTACTCTGGAGGCCAGAAGTCCAAGATCAAGATTATGGCAGGGTTGGTTCCTTCTGAGGGCTGTGAAGGAGAATGTGTACATCCCTCTTCTGGTTTCTAGTCCTTTGCTGGTAACCCTTGCTTGGAATTCTTTGGCTTTGAGATGCTTAATCTTTGCCTTTGTATTTACATGATGGTCTCTGTGCTTGTACCCAAATATCTTTCTCTCTGATTCTATTCATGTTAGCTTATGTGCCCACCCTCTTTCTAACTAATTAGTTAATTTAACAATAGCCTGTTTCCAAAAAAATGGTCACATACTGGAAGTTAGGATTTTACAACATGAGGTTTGGGGTAGTGGCCCCAATTTAACCCAAACTGGCATGATGGTGAAAGTAGGCCACCTGAAATTGGGATCCTTCTAAAAAGATTATAAAACTTGGGTATACAAGTTGACCTTCAACTGGCTTTAAACTCTTGTTATATCTGGCCTGCTATGCTATATGCTTTCCAGAGATTGTAGTTTTGTTCTAAATCAAAAGTCTTTTCTTCAAAGCATTTTCTCCACACACACAAAAAAAATAAAATAAATAAAATCTTTAGGGAAGACAAATCCTCAAACTTTTCCCAGTAGGTTTTCTTTAAGGCCGCTCTCTAGTTGGCAATTGAACTGACTGATTTCCCTTTTAACTTCTGTGTCTTTTCCCTCATGTCCTCAATAATATAACAACTCAGAACTGTTTGAATGAGAATCTATCTATAGGATAAGAGGCCTTTCTTGCTTTTGTTCATCTGTTCATTCAACAAATGGTTTTGAGTACCACTCTTCATGGTGTGACCTTCATAAAAGGTCATAGTAAAGGCATGCATAAGGCACTGTCCTCATCAAACAAGGGTATTATTTTAAAATGAAGGTACTCAATTTGCCTTAATTTAGAAAACTTTGACTCTCTCACAAAGCAGCATGATATTTTACATAGAAAAAATTGAGAGAGAAATCAAAGCAGTTGTGAACATCCAACTCTGATCAGATACTCAGAATGAGGTTCCTTTTCCTGAAAATTGTTTTATGGTTTCTTACATACATTTTTAGCCTCCTCTGGGAGTCATAATTCTTCCATATAGTTACTTTCGCTAGTGCCTTCTATGTATCAAATGTGTTCTATCTAACTCAAATCAAATAAAGACATCAAAATAAACGGACAACCATGACAAATGTTGCTCTTTCTCCAATTCTTGAGAAAAATCCAACGAAACACACTTTATACCCATGTAATAGATAATATATCAGTTGCCCAGTGAGGGATAGAGTACAACCCACGCTGAATTCAATAATGGAGAAGTTTTTCTGGTTTTAAAGGCACAGGGGATTTAATCCAAAGCATCTACTATTTCTGTGTGCCTGGGTCCCACCATGAATACAAAATTATCTTATTTTGTGCTTAAACACTTTTCTGTAACTGGAAAGTCAAATATAAGACATGGAGAACTATGTTTAGATAGAGACTGAGTTTTGTGCAGTTTGCTCTATCCTCATATGCTTGTTGAAATCTGTATTTCAACAGACACAAAATAATACCAAGCACATAAATGGTGCTCACTCTGTACAAGCATTATTCCAAGAGCTGTAGCAATATTAAGACATTAGGTCATCAGAATAAACGCCACCAAAAAAAAAAAGAAAAAAGACATTTGGGGTAGGATGTAGTCAGGCACACCTGTAATCCCAATTACTTGGGAGGCAGAAATGAGGAAGATCTTGATTCAAGGCCAGCCTGTGCAGAAAGTTAGTGAGACCCCATCTTAACAAATAATCCAGGTGTGGTAATATGCATCTACAATCCTACCTACTTGGGAGACATAGGTATTAGGATCATGATCTGTGTCCAGTCTGGGCAAAAAGTGCTAGTCCCCATCTGAAAAATATTAAAGCAAAGGGCTGGAGGCATGGTTCAAATGGTAGAACACCTGCCTAGCAAGCACAAGGCCCTGAATTCAAACCTCAGTACCTCAAAAAAAAAAAAAAAAAAAAAAGACAGTATTTTACCACTGGGTAGTTCAGTACCCAGAACTATAGGGCTCCTTAGACCGACTAACTTTAACTGGAGTATCCACAGGGCTAATTTACCATCAATTTGAAATAGCATACTTAAAAACTGTGATGTAGGCTGTTTTTGAGACATGCATGGGGGGGTCAAATGCATTTCTCTCCCCAGAGGCACCAATAATCAAGTTGAGATATATTTGGAAATCAATACAAAGCATTATTGTAGAACATGAAAAAGAGACATGGGTTGCTGTGATTTGGAAGTGTTCCCCTGTTGTGATTTGGATATAGAGCTCCCCAAGAGGCTTATGTGTTGGAGGCATGGTCAACAGCTAGTGGATCCAGTCACTAGAGGCAGTTGACTCATGAAGGCTCTGACCTAATCAATGGATTAGTCCACTGATAGAACCATAATTTGATGACATTTTTGGTAGGTGGCAGAAACGTGGGAGGTGGGGCCTACTTGAAGGAACTAGGTCACTGAGGGTGTGCCCTTCAGGGTATATCTTGTCCTTGCCCCAGCTCTGTCTGTCTCTCCTTCCTGATAAGTCCACGCCTCTGCCATACAGTCTGACTGCTTATGTTATTCTGACTCTCCTCAGGCCCAAAACAATGCAGCCAGATGACCATGGACTGAAACTTCTCAAACTGTGAGCCAAAATAAATCTTTCCTCCCTTTAAGTTGTTTTTGTCAGGTATCTCGTCACAGCAATGCAAAGTTAACTAACATATTCCCAAAGGCCTTGGTCCACAGTCTGTGTTGACACTGGGGATAGTCGAACCTTTAGGATTTGGGGTCTAGTGGAAGGAAGTTAGGTCATGAGTGTGGGTTCTTGAAGGGGATTTTGATACCATGGCTTCTGTTCTCTTTTTGCCTCCTGGCTGCCATAACATAAAAAGGCTTCCCCTGCCACAGGCTCCCACCATGATATACTGTGCTTCTACAGGCCCAAAGTAACAGGGCCACGTGACCATGGACTGAAATCTCTGAGCGTGAGCCAAATTAATCTCTTCCTCCTTTTAAGTTGAATCATCTCAGGTATTTTGTCACAGTAATGGACCACTAGCACTTAGGTTGTCTCTGCAAATTAAGTGGGAGCATAGTGTGCAGGAGAATTTTTGGCAGTCCTGGATTTAGATGCACCAAAAGAAGTAACATGAAGCCTTCACAAAGAAGAGCACCAAGGCATGCAGACTGTTCTGTTTTGGGTTGGCTCTAGGGTCACCCTTTCTCCATGCTTTCAACAAACATGTATCGAGGGCCGACTGAGAGTGGACGTTTTACACAGTGTCTAATGACAAAGGCTGGCTATGGTTCAATTGTGTAGGCACTAGGCACGGCACAATGTCATAAAGCCAGCCAATGTACACCAGGTGCCAGAAGGGGAGGTTATAGGCTTCCAAGACAGATAACCAAATGTTTACAAGTACGACACATTCACAAATAAAGTTCCAAAGGAAATTTTCTCAAATCTGACGTGAATTTTCAGCCTTTCTTCAAGCTGACCCCTTCTACCACTGATAATAACACGGAGTCAT
This sequence comes from Castor canadensis, assembly GCF_047511655.1. Lineage (NCBI taxonomy): Eukaryota > Metazoa > Chordata > Mammalia > Rodentia > Castoridae > Castor > Castor canadensis. Next base: position 77,382,802 of record NC_133399.1, on the reverse strand, counting down.
AAATCCTGTATTTCTATGACCCTCCTAATTTTGAATGTTCTTTGTTAGGTCACATGTCCCAATTTTGGGGTAAGAAAATGTAGCTATCATGTTTAAAGAAAATCTAATTTAAGGCAGATTTCCCTTTTTCTCATGGGTCCTAGATGTGCAAGAGCCTTTCTCCCCTCCCCCCACGCCTTCCCTCTGCTTTCACTGCTAATACCACAGTCTGGTACTGGTCATCAATTTTTCTAAAAGTGGCAGTTCCTCAGAATGCCTAATTAGATTGTTTTAAAAAACAAATTCAGATTCTTAGAGAGTAAGAATATTATATTTTGAAAGATTCCACAGCACTGTCATCTCAATTACAAACAACTGAAATTCTACTCAGAATTGTCTTCCTGAATGACAAGTTAGTCTGTTCTAACATGACATTTGATTGATTTTAATTACAATAGCTTTCCGATGGCATGGTACTTTAAACCAATTTTAAGAAAACTTCACTAGTCTTGTACTAGTTGTGAGAGTGAGTCCCTTCAGAGAATTTGTGAAAGTACTTCTTAATCCTAAGTGAAATTTCAAATTTTTTTTTTTTTTTTAGTGCTGGGAGTCCAATCAAGGGCACTGAACACAGTAGGCAAGCACTTTACTGCTACAGTCCCAGCTCTTGTTTTTTTTAAATACGGTCTCGTTATGCAGCTAGTCTTGAATTCCCTATGTAGCACAAACTAGCCTCAAAGTTGTGATCCTCCTCCCTCTACATCCTGGGTGCTGGTATTACAGAACTGTGCTTCCATACCTGACTACCTGCTGGTTCTAACAGATCTCCTAATAAACATTCTTTTTTTTATCTTTAGCTAACCCTTCAACCTCTGTTTACTGGCCATTTATTATCAGCTGTTAATTTTGCTTTATACTGCATTTTACTAAGAAAAAAGAAGAATTCTGATGCAAATTATTTCAATTTTCCCCAATACAAACTTCACCTAATTTTACCATTACCATTTTATTAAACTTTACCTTTTCTCTGTATCAAACTGACTCATTGTCAAGTTCATAATTTACCTTTTTCATTAAAAAATTCTTCCATACAAGTATTTACGGTATCTCCCAGGATAATCAATTGTTTCTTATTCACTGGAATAATTCCATCAACAATCAAGTATATTGTGATATTTCAGTTTTAACAAAGAGAAATTGCTGCCTTGGTTTACATCACCCTCTGACAGCTACTCCATTTCCTTATCCCCTTCCTAGGAAAATTTCTCAAAAGAATTTGTGCCTGTACTTTGTCTCAGCTTTATCAGCTCTCTCTTCTCCATAATGTAATCCAGTGAGACTCTTGTCCCCATCACTCCAAAGAAACTATTCTTACCATAGTCACCAACATTCTTTACCTCAATCTAATGTCATATAAGTTCAAATCCCTCTCCCTACTTGAAGTTTTAGTAGCTTTTTCCCAAATAACCACATTCTCCTTAAAGCATTTATTTCTTTATTTTCTAAGGCACCACACACTCTTTGTCCATTCCCATTCTGCCTCTAGAGAGAATGTGACAATGCTTCAGAACTGGTCCTCGACCTTTTGTCCTACTTTTGGTAATCTGAGCTGGCCATGGTTTAAATGCCACGTAAACATGATGACTCCCAAACGTGTATCTCCACCCCAATCTCTCATCTGATCTCCAGACCCATGAGATCAGCAGCCCAGTTGCTTAGTGAATGCTGAGCAGGAGCTCAAACACCACATAGCCTACCTCCTCCCTATATGCATGCTCCTCTTCCATCTACCTTCTATTCCCCACATATCCAATCCATTCTATAGATTCTTCTACCATAATGGATTGGAATCCCATTATATCGTAGCACATCCTCAGCCATGACCTCTCACTAATCCTGTGCAGGCCCCCTCCTATGGAGAATACTTCCCAAAGTCTAGTGACAACTTCAGTTGTCACTACTAAGAAATGCTAGTGGCATGTAGTAAGTAGAGCCCATGGATGCTGCAACTGCCTACAATGCACAGGAAAGTCCCTCACAGCAGAGTTGCCAGGCCCTCAAAAAGTCAATAGGGCTGAGGTTGAAGACTGTGCTATTGCTATGCCTTATCATTAATGATCATATCACTTAGCTACAATAAACATTTATTTCAGACTTATCACATGTGAGGTACTGTTTAAAAATTTTACATTTATTTATCTCATTGATCCTCACACATCAATCATCTAGGCAGGTCCTGCTATCCTCATTATATAGGTGAGATACTGGGATAGGAAAAGGTAAATATTCTTCTATTCAAGGTCAAGTTGGGGAGTTAGGTTTTGAATCCAGACTGTCTGGCTCCAAAGCCTACAAATTTAACCATTATATTATAGGGCCACGAGATTACATTTTCCCCTATATATTTATTATCTGTCTTCTCCCACCAGTATATTATCTTCTTGAGAACAAGGGGCTCATTGGTCTTGTTTACCCTGGATGCTCTGTCTAGACACAGAGGCAATTAAAAATCTCAAATGAATAAAGAGTTCCATATCCCTCTCCAGCATTTCTTCACATGATTTTCTTTAAAAAAAAAAAAAAAAAAAAAGAAGCCTACTTCCCAGTTAAAGATGTCATCTCTACCCTTGAGACATTCTATTACCTACCTGTCTTTCTTTCTGATTTAGCCCACACTCTCTCCCAGATCTGATTTGTTCTCCTTAAACTTTTCTTAAATACTGAAAAATTATACCTATTGCCTTGCCTCAACTCTTACATATGCCTTTGAGGTTCATAGGTCCACATAGTGGTTCTGAGAGGAAAAAAACTTTGGAGATGACAGTTTTCAAATGATTTATTTTACATAGAATAAAAGTAAGACTCAGGTAAACTAAGCAGGACACTGACAAAAGTTCCATTTTCTCTTTCTTCTCTTTGGAATGTTCATATAGCTCTGGTTATAATGCTGGTGGGAGAAGGTAGTTTATGAAAACTCCTAAAACAACAGGTACACTGTAGCTTACTTAGCTGAGTGAACACTTATCTCTTCTTCAAATTAAGTGGTGCCTTCATTTAAGTGACAACATTCTCCAGTTTCACTTTTTTCTTTACTCATAACCCTCAGGACACTATGTCTCCATGTTCTTATCTAGAACAGGTTCCATTTACCCCTTATTTATTCCAAAAACATCAGAATTAATCACTTTTGCTCTTAGTGAGTTTATAATGCAGATGGAAAAAGAGGTAACATTAATCCTTCTCTTAGGTCTTCCATTATGAAAACACTGGTTCATATTCTGAGAGAATTATTAGAATGAGTCACAGCTCTCCAAACTGTTCACATTGTTTCTGGGAGTCAAATGGAAGAAAGGTGGTTCACACCCAAGATGATGAACAGACAACTGTATGTTTAACAATTGACACAAGAGAAAATAAATTACACAATTAACCTGTATGATATTATCTGCATTTTCTATAATGCAAGTAGTTTAATGCAACATAATTTTTAGCAGGCTTTTGACATTTCTCCTGTTAGAATGGTGATGCATTAATGGACTTTTTAGTAAAAACACTTCTTTCATAGACCAACATTTGAATACATTGAGAAAAAGATATGTCTGGAAAACTCTTAGGTTGTTTAAGGATGCAATGTGGACAAATATCATAATTTTTTTGGTGACAAGATATTCCACACAGGACCCAATTGCCATCCTTCAGGTTAACTAATGATTTCAAAGAGAAGAACTTTTCTTTATAACAGAAAGACTTGGCAGTCCCTCCCTTAACCAAAACCCAAAATGGCATCAGTGAAGTCTGATATCATGAGCTTGTGGCCTCCAGATGTGAGGCTACATAAAGCACCACTGAGGATATATTCATACTAAAACATTTAAGCTATATTTACTCAAGTAATTTCCATTTAATAAGAAGAAAAGGGAATGAGAAACAAGGTAGCCATCATAGCAATGAAACCATCACATAAGTCCTGATTGTGGGACATTTTACAAGACAAAGGATTTACTCTCCTTGAAAAGTCAATGTCATGGGGATAAACAGTGCAGAGAGTGTGCTATGTTAAGAGATACTAAATTCATGAGTTGCAGTGTAACCTGGTTCAAGAGAAAAAGAATAAAGTAGCTGGGCACTGGTGGCTCATGCCTGTAATCCTAGCTACTCAGGATGCAGAGATCAGGAGGATCTTGGTTTGAAGAAAGCAAATAATCTGAGAGACCTATCTGGAAAAACACCCATCAAAAAAAGGGCTGGTGGAGTGGCTCAAGGTGTAGGTCCTGAGTTCAATCTGCAGTACTGGAAAAAAGAAAAAAAAAGAAGAAGAAGAAAGTAATTTAAAGGAACAATTCAAAAAAGTTGAAAATGGAATGAACATTAAATGATATTAGGAAGTTACTATTCTTCTAAATTGTGCCTTGGAATTAAAGCTGTCATGTCCTCATTCATGGGATATCTAACATGGAGGAGAAAATCTTGTCATGATGTGTACAATTAATTTTAAAACACGTCTTCAAAACACACATGTGTGGGAATGCAGCATTTGGGAAAAATGTTAATAACTAAATTTAGCTCATACCACTCTTACTTTTTGTATATTTGAAATATTGAATGTTTATTTAAATTTTTATGTAACATGTTTCTTCTTTTTAAAAAAATTTTCATATTATTATTTTACTAGAGGTACATTGTGACTTTTACAAAAGTGCTTACAAAATATCATAGTCAAATTCACCCCCTCCGTCATTCTCCTTTATCTGCCTTCCTTCTTTCTTACAATAGTCTCAACAGGTTGCATTTTTCCATTTCATACATGAGTATGTATGAAATACATATTTTCACCAGATTAACCCTCCCCCTTTATCCCTTCTCTGTATCCTCTCCCCTCCCACTGGTACCAACCCCCATACAGGATGTGTTCTACTTTCTGGTCCTTTGTTTTTCAAAAAAGGCATTTCTATTTAAGCTAGCTACACAGGAAGCTTCATTATGACATTTCCATATATATAGGTATAATGTCTGAATTGGATCATTCCCTCCACTTTCTCCTTTCTATCTTAGTCCCGCTCTTATGGTGATTTCAACAGGTTTAAACATTCTATATTCATTTAAATGTTAATGGTAAAATGCTGAAATAAAGTTAACAGTAGTGCTTTAGAACATTGCCCACTAGAGTCCATGCCATTCTGCATGCTTTACCAGGAGCTGTTTTATGAAAACTCCTTATCTCATATTACATTTTGTACATGCTCCATGTAGGAAGCCATCTTTCTTTTTTCAAATCTTCTATGACTTCCAGAAAAGTGACTGGCAAGAAATTAATCTGTGGTCCCAAGATGGAGATGATAGGTACCAAATTAAAGCCACTGTGTGGATACTGGCTTGGACCTAATTCCAAACTTACACTTCCATTAGCATCTGCATGATATTGTTCAAGTCACCTAAATACCTATGTAGATGGAATCTTAATTTGTTTCAAGAGTTCTAGCTTTCATGATATTCCAGTTCTAACATTCCAAGCTATGAATTTGAATGATATAGAAAAATTCAATAGGAAAAAGAGAATGGGTCTAAAATCTGGATCTGAAATGCCTAGAGGAAAAGTCATACAGCCTGTTCAATGCATTTATGCCTTTCACATGATAACGCAATTGAAGTGTAACACAAAATCTTCATAAATATTTATCTGGAAAATGCTGGCAGAATAGGAAGAATCCAGACAAAGCTTCATTGAAGACACTCAGACAAGTAAATCAAATCACTTTAAGTCCTGGAAAATGAAGATGAGCATAAAGGAGTATGAATGAGGCTCTGAATTTCATGAAAGTCATTGGTGCGATGTGTATCCCATGTTCATGAAACAATGTGTTCACCCTTTAATCACACAGCACTGATTAAAAAAGACTTAGTGTCACCATTCATAGTTGGAACATTTGGTGTCAAAAACCTGTTTATCAATCATCTCTTACTGAATTCCTCAAATGCATTTGCCGATATTTACGGGAAAAGGGGCACTGATTTCTAGGCTTTCCATGGTGTTCCTAACACAAAATCATGAGTTTCTGGGGGGTCTTGGGAGCTTCTGAATCATACTAAACATGGTGTCTGTAAATGTTAATGTTATCCACATTTTACTCAAAGACAGTGGTGATTTGAAGATAGGCCAGCAATAAGATGAATGCTACAACAATGTGAGTGCCTAGAGGTTTAATTCACCTATTTGATTCCATCAATTTATTGATAAAGCAACTATTGTAAAGAAAGGTTAACCATTTTGAGAAGTTTACGCACCTCATTAGCTCTCTCCTAGCAAAATGATATTGAATAAATGAGGAAGCTAAACCAAATATTTGGATGGGATTACGAACACATAAAAGGCATCCCATATTACTTAGCAAATATTTTAACTATGTCTTCAAATTTCTGATTAAGGTTAGGTTGAAAGGAAGCATGTATAATGAGCAATATTTTTTTTAGAAAGAATGAAAATGCTTATGACTCAAATCCCAAACTATTTCCTGATCACTGCACAATTTTGGTAAATCTTTGGAAAGTTTATTTGACTTAAGCTACAGATCCTTTTCTAGTGTTCAATAATTGCATCTTATAGGAAACATATTTTTCATTACCACTTTCATCACAGAAAATTCTTGTTTTTGTTGTATTTCATTCTCACTCAACAAACATTTACTGAAAACTAGACAAGCATAAATATAGCATGGTTGAAGTGCTAGACATATGAACATGGTAGTAGGTGAGCTTAGAGAAAGGATATCTAATCCATGCTGGGTGGTGTGTGAACAGTGAAAAGAATAATCCAAAGTGAGATGTGACACACCCACCGAGACAGAGGTGATGGTGGGAGGAAGGAAGTCTAAGGATGTAAGGAAAGATGTTAATGTTACAAATAGAAGCAGCAACATTCAGAAAGGCTTGAGGTGGTGGAAAAGCATGATATGTTTGACAACTACAAGTAGTTCAATGTATGGAACATAGAGAGGGGATGCAAGGCGTATCAGCGGACTCCCATATTAAGAGATGACCATGAAAACTTTGAAATTAATTCATGAAGAGAACAGGACTTTATTCTGAGAACAAAGAATCATCTCAAAAAAGCTTAAGAAAGTTATTAATATGAGTAAGTGTATTTTTGACAATGAGTGCTGGCATTTATGCAGAAGCCAGAGAAGGCAAACCTACAGATCTTTTACAAGGTTATTGCAATAATCAAAGCAAAAAAAAAAATGTGTGTGAATTAAGGCAATGGTGAGACTGGAAGAAAAAGGATGGGTTGAAAAGAATAATAAACCCACAAATGTTTTTGTAAGTTTAACTATCTGAAAGTGTTTGAAAATGCATGAGGCATAAAGTTTGAGATGAAAGTTAGATATAAGTATGAATTCCAGAAAAATCAGTGTTTGACATTTCTTGAGCAGTTATGTTTCAAAACATTTTGGTAAATAGAATTCCAATCAAATCATCAGCAAAAGGAATACAAATCAAAGTAAGACAAACAAAAAATAAAACAGATTTCCATCTCCTCATACACCTTATTTCCCCCTAAATAATAAATTCATTCTTTAAAAAAATCAGTGGAATAAATTCAACACTTACTATATATCTGAAAGTAATTCAATAAATGGGACATATTTTATAGCACACACTTATCAAATGTAAAGCATCAATACGATAATAAAAAAGCCTTTCAGTTAACTTTTTATTTATTTATTTCATTTTTTAATTTTTATAAGACAAAGTCTTGCTATGTAGCCCAAATTGGCCTCAAACTTGCAGTTCTTCTGCCTCCACCTCTCAAATGCTGGGTCTACAAATGTGTGCTCCCATGCCCGACAGCTGGTTTTTATTTTATCAAATAGATGACATGCTTAATTTTATATAAAATATAAAATTATACCCTGTTTGATTTCTTCCTGACTCCAGAAATAATCTTTCATCAATAACTCTCTGAGGTGACAAAATAGACATTTCTCCCTGGGATGTAACCAACAGACAGGTCCCTGACCCATAACTTGGCACTGGCACTTCCCCAATTTCTACCCCATCAATTAACAGCCATTCACCAGGGTAAGGATAGGGTCCAGGAAGAAAGGACGATTTCTAGCTAAAGTTCATGACCTTGGCATTTATAGCTTTCTTCCTTTCAGTTTTCTTGAATTCCTTTCCTATCCCTTCCCTACTCCCTCATCCAGCAAAACACAACTTGTGTGTGTGTTAGATTTCAGTATGCATTGTAATCCCCCTGCTGCAGCAAATGAACTCTTAGAGGGGTCCACACTACAGGTAGAGAAATCTCACAGTCTTCAATTATTTTGAGGACTTGGAATGGAAAACTTTGTTTCTTCTAGCATCTTAATTTTCTTGGCTTTTAATTTCTTGATTTCTCTCTAGTTTCAAACTCTGGAGGAAATGTCATGACTTTTTTCTTCCAAAGTAATTACCTTTTTGTAGCCCAAAAAGTAGGCAGAGTAGTAGAGTAATCAAGGGTACAAGCATTATTAACCAAACTCTGACTCAAACCCAAGCGTTCCAATCTCTACCTGTATGGTCTTGGACAAGTCCTGTTACACTTCTATTGTCTCATTTATAAGCTACAGATTACAAAATCCCTTTCTCAAGTCTTTTAAAGTAACTTTAAATGACCAGTTTTTGTCCACATAGTAGATGGCTTATCACTAAGGAAGTGCTAACTGAACAAATTATTAGTAATTCTGAAACAGACTGGCTCTTTTGCTATCTCCTTTACTCTAGCTTGCTTCTTTGGCAACCAAAACCCATACTTAATGCATTCCTAGACTCTTGCTTCACAAATTCTCTGAAGTAGCTTCTCCTCTATCATTACTTTTAATGCTTCTTATCAGACCATCTGTTTTTATCTGAACTTCTCCAATCTCCATCAGAGCACTCTGGTTTTTAAGGTTTGTTTTGTTTATTTGTTTAAAATTCCTGGAAACAGTTTCATATCTGTAATATACATTAGTCCTCCCTGTCTGTCTTTCTATTAAGTCATTCAAGCTATGATAATCACTTTTCTCTACACTCTAATAGTTCACAAATGCAGTGGGGGAGACAGGCAATATTGTGATACACAGAATAATGATTTTCAGTACTAAATTAGATAACATGTAAACTGCTTACCTAAACATGGTAAGGATGATCAAATATTAAATAGCTTAGTCTAAGTTATGATGAAGCAGCATATAATTCCTCTCTCTCTCTCTCTCCTTTCTCTCTCCTCTCTCTCTCTCTCTCTCCCCTCTTTCTCTCTTTCTCTCTCTCTTTTTCTCTTGCAGTACTGGAGTCAGGCTTTGAGTTTGCTGAGCCATGTCTCCAGTTCTTTTGCTTTTAGTTTGATTTTCTGATAGGGTGTCAATGGTTTTGCCTGGGTTGACCACGATCCTCCTGTCTCTGCCTACTTAGTAGCTGTGATTACACCATGTCCAGATAGCATATGATTCTTGATTCTTGATCTGCATGTTCAGTGATGATCAAGAGATTCCCAGAAAATGGAGATAAATGTTACATCATATATCAAGGAAACGACACTTATCACGACAAGCATAGAGGAATGCAGACTAAAACAGCACACAATGTTTGGGAACCCAAAGTATTCCTTGAGAAAAAGATGAATAGAGAGAGCAGAGTGGGGTGGGGGAGAGAAGAGAAGCAGTGATAACAGGTAGACATCAGATAATGAGTCTCTTTTATGCTGTACCTGGAATTTAGTCTTTCTTGACTCTGAAGTAGAAAGAATTGTTTCCAAATTATTAAATATCTACTCTGCCACAGATGGCATCCTACATACTTAACATTCATTATCCTACTTAAAGTTCAAATGAAATACAATGTAGATGGATATCAGTTCCATTTCATTGACATGGAAATCAAAGTTGTCACCTATGACAACAGTGCAATGAAGGTTTGAACTGAAACGCACTTGACTACAAAATTCCTATTGTATTATACCACACTTTGGACTAAGAAGGCAGAGGTGGGAAATGGCACTCACATATTTCTTGAGCAAAGGAATCATGTGAAAACTATGATTTCTTAAGATCATAACTGTGAAGCATGGTGGAGAATAAACTGAAGAAGGAAGATTCTACATGTAGAAAAGTCCATTAAAATCTAAAGCAGTCATCTGTGAATGAGTCTCAACAAAGACAATGTGAAATTCGAAGAAAATGCGGGATCTAAGACTTATTTGGGAATTTAACTGACAGCATTAACATTGTTAAAATGCTCCCTGACATTTTATCATATGAAGTTGAAGTTATCAAAAGTATGTCATCTCACTCTAATGACTGGATGCCAAGAAGAAGGGAAGGGAAGAATAAAGAGCTTTTCCTACAACTGGAAATTGTTCTTACCAAGAATTTTTTGAGAATGAAGATTTTAGAGTAACATCAGTTTCTTGCTGCAAACTCAATCTACTTTTAAAAATAAATTAGAAAGCAATTATAGATGATGAATAAAATGAAGCTAGAGACAGGTAAAGTGCAAATTCTTGGAGAGGTTGTGCAGTCAAGGGAGCAAGTTATAATTCTGCAATCATTATTAGAGGGGAAGATCAGGGTGGGGGATAGAAGCTCTATATTTCTATACAGACTCAGGGTTCAAAGGCAACTTTTATAAATTTCCTCACAGAGATTCTTCATTCAACTCAAATATTTACCTAGTGCTTGAGTGTGTCCAACAGGGTGGCCCAGGAGTGACAAATGCCTGTACCCTTCCAGAATGCCAGGAACAATTGTTTAAATGCATATTTGTAGCCATAAGAAATACGAGACCATACTGGGAACAATATTTCTAATTTTTAATAAACACTTTGACTTGTTTAGAGTCTGTTTTTTATGAACATTACTTGTTTTTCCTCTAAGAACAGACTGAGTGGGCTTTTGAGAGACACTCAAGAAATTGCACAATGGTTGTACCAACAGTGTTGGGTGAAGGAGCTTAAATGTCCCTGTGAACTAAGTATAAATGGGACAGTGAACTAAGTATAAATGGAACAGAGACCTAAATGTTTCCAGAGGAAGCTCAGTGTCCACCAAATGAACCCATATAAATGTTTCCCTTGTGTCTGCTGAGAGGAAAAATACCAATAATGGAGTTTCAGGTGGGGATGGAAGGAAGGAATCCTAGACTGACTGATTCACAGGTCACAAACCCAGATTCCACCTTCAAATGATCCCTCAATGACATCACACTAAACTAAATAAGACCAACATTTTGGTAGCATTCCAGCAGAATGCCTTCATTGTTTTCCATTACCTGCCTGAAAGGGATGTTATACAAACAGTCCTGGTTGTTAACAGGTATGTGCCATCACATTACCACTTCAGGTATATTAGGTATGACATGTTCTTAGCTTCCTTTCTCAGACCATACAAGGATTTTTGAAAGGACATAAGTAGTTAAAAGATTTGTGAGGCATGAAAAAGGACTAAAAATGATTTTCTGTTTTTTGATGATTGAGTGGAATTAATCATCCTCATTCATGCCAGAGATCCATCTGACTCCAGAAGGCTAGCTTACCACCCATGTGCTGTGGTCTGGGCCCTTTGCCCTTCCTGGGAGCCAATTTCTACTTCTCAGTAGGTGGCAAATACTTCTGCACTTGTTCTCACCAACCCTTCTGACTGCATATTCTGGATTTGGCTGCTATACTAATAAGAGGGACTCTGTCAGTGTGTATTTATCAGACTTGCTTGGGCATTTACACAGCTCCTTGAGATCAGTAGTACCACGAGGGTGCCAGGATGCAGTGGCCTGAAGTTACTGAGTGATGTCAAACAAAGGTAAAATTTTCCTACTGTTGGGTCTGGAGACCTAAGGCAGATGAGAGAGTATCCCATTCCCCATGGAGAGCAATATCATTCCTGCATCCTGAGGAGTTAAAGGCCTGCATTCCTGCATCCTAAAGGACAGATACAGAGTCTGATAGATTTGCCACAGGGCTGATGAGTAAAATGCTCTCAAGATTGTTTCCCCTCCCCCAATTAAGGTGCAAACCAAACCAGTTCACCTGAGAAAGTCCATGAATCCATGGCCAATGAGAAAAGCCCACCTAACTCAGAGTTAAAATGTCCATTAAAAACCCCAGCCTTCACCCCGGCTGTAGCCTTTCCTTTCTCTCTAATAAATCCTACTTTATATACTGGCTTTGACTCATCATTCAGCTGCCTCATGAGACAGTTCTCTGGCCTGTGAAGGCAAGGACCCTCGACCCCGGCACGTAACACTAACTCGCAGGTATTATTGTTAAGTCAAACTGAGGACATTAGTTTGGCCACTTGAGTCTTTATGTAACTTTTGGTAGTTCAATGTGAATGCATCGATGTGTTTCTTGGGAATTGGTTAATACATGAAATAAATATTTATGTAATATTTTCTATGTCACAGTGGAAGATTTGAAGTCAGACCCTATTGTTTTTCTGGAAGAACTCTGATCTGGTAAAAGAAACAAACAAAAACTGTAAAAAGAAGACAGACCATCAGAAGTGGTAGAAGAGAGAAAGTTAAAATAGCTTTCCATAGTATTTTTTTCACCCAAAGGTGTTTGCGCATCAGTGGGATTAGATATCACATTGAGGCACCGGCCAGTGCAGGGATGACCATGGGAACATGGAGATCCTCCCATTAGCCACACTGTTGGCAATGACCTACATATTTGACCCTCAAGTTGCATGCAAACTTCTCTAGATCTAATCGCACCCAAATAGGTGGGAGCAAATAGAATTAATTTCAAGTTGGAGAAAATCTAAGGGGTACAACTGTGCTACCTTGAAGAGTTTGAAAGGCTGCACAAATTGGAAGGTCATTCTTGTTCAGGGGCTGTATCTTTGTTCTTTGTTGAGACTGAAGTTTAGCTTGCACACAGCCAGAGTGAGTTTTCAACAATACCATTCTTCACATTATTTCCTCCCAGTACCCTGCCAAAATTGCTGTCACCAACATAAAAATTTTGCTCTTTCTCTTAGATTTCACTTCCTTTTCCTCTTATTTATTCCCCCTTCAAGCCAGTAAATGAACTCTTTCTATAAACATGAGAGTGACTCCTCATGGAAACATCCTCCTAAGTGACCAAAAAAAAATAATTGTGTGTATCACATTTCTCTCCAAGATTGTTCCCTACCTTAAGGTTTCAACTCCATTTTGGACCCACAACTCAGTTGTATGTTTCTAGTTAACCTGGTCTCTCCAGAGGCGTTTGCTAAGTTATCTGAGTGTCAAGGATATCTTTCCCTAACTCTGAACTTTCTAGTTTAGTTCTTCCTTTCTCAGTAACATCCCTTTTGCCTGATATTTCCATCTTTATTATTTAAAAAGGTCTCTTCTATTCAGCATTTCCTTCAGCTTATGCTCCCAGATCATGCCAGAACACCAGGGGTAATAACATCTTAAAGTAGTCTTCCCAAGGCTATTTGCATTTACATAGGATTCAAAGCATTAAACTGAAGGTAATGTTCTCAAAAGTAGAAGTGTGGTATTATTTGAGAGATGAAAGAGAATGGAGAGGGTGAGGACAGACATGAAGACACTAATTAGGGCCTTTCCATTGTTTCCAGTGAAGCCAATCCCTCTTCTAAGGAGTGATCCTGTCAACCCAATCAGCCCCTATGAGGCCAGAATCTATTTTGCTCTCCTATCTTTATTATCACACCCTTCTTAGACTTACATGAACTGCTTATAATTATGTGGACTCATGAGTCAAGCAAGTAGGGCTAAGGGACCCAGTTGTTTACACAGGGAGTAGGTGGCAGTGCTGGGATTTAGGATGGGCCTTTCTGATGTCACAGGCCAGTCATGGTCTTTTATTTCATTCCCATGATGCCACTTCTGTTGCTTTAATGCATTCCCTAAATGAAGCTATCTCTTGCTGCCCTGAAATGCCTCATTGACACTAACCTTATTTTTCTAAGATTGCATTCTGCCTGTTTTTTTTTTATTCTTCCTTTAGCAAAAACAGATTTTGCATCATCTCAATAAGAACTTTTCTTAGTTCAAGTACAAGATACTTATCCTTCTGTGTTCTCTTCTCCAGAATAACACTCTACCTATATTCCCATTCCCATTCATTAACGTTGCTAACAGACGCCCTCTGGCTATCCAATTAATTGGTTATTTTACCCTCTCAAATGTCTTTTAAACATAGAAATAAATAAGACAATAGTTTCACACATATGGAAAAAAGTTCTTACTTTATTTCATAGCTGTTTTTTAAATCTTAATGTTAGGATTTTTTGTATTATTACCATGAATTATATTTCCTATAATGAAGCAATGATTTCTAAATATCAGCTATTCATATTAGTTTTACTTGCATATGATACTTGAGAAATAGAATCATGCATGTTAGTAATATTTGAAGAAACAGAAAATCCCCAAGTGTTTCATGATAGCATAATGGATAGTATTACAGAGGCAAAGTGTTCTTAGTTCCACAGATAATAATAAATAAAAGGATAAATGAGTAAAAAAGGAATAAAACTACTATTGGGTTGGCAATTTAGAAACTATCAGTGCATTAACATTTCCCCTTTAAAATAATAGCTGCATAAATAATTGGCATTACTTATAGAATCTTTTGGAGGTATTTCTTAAACATGTCAGCCCTGATGATTTCCTACAAAGATTAAATTTTCTGGGGGGGGGGGGGGTCATGCTTTTTCCAGAGAACTAGAAAAGGAAACACAGAAATCTTCAGAACCTTGTCAGTTCCTTGAGAAAAGCTTCTCCCCACTTCTCCCACGCCTCCACTCACATCCTTGACGTGTGACTTCGACTGTCCCACGGAAGATAACGGATAACTTACCAGTGGAACCTTCCATATGACTAACAATTTAATATCTAAGACATAAGTCAAATCTTACCTAATGTATAGAATAAATAATTGTGTGGCACATGATAGAATTCCCTGTTTTATCCATTCCTTCTAATAGATAATTGATGTGATGAGAGACAAAAGAAGGGAACCACTCTCAAAAATAAAAGCTCCATCAAGCAATCTCATCCATCACCTAATGGAATATGTTTCCCATGGGTCTTTTGTTATTCTGTAACATATTAAATTATCCTTCCAATTACCTTGGCAACTAAAACAAGGGGTTCTTAATATGCTGATGACTTGTCTCTGATCACACTAGCTGTCTGTAATAAATGATAATGAAGACATCATAATTATTAAGCACAATGGCAAAAGGCAAAGGGTTCATTTTTAATAGAACTTATGTCTTGAGCACACGGGAATCCAAACACTGGTCAAATAGTCTTTATTATCCTTGATTAGCAATTTAGACCTTTTTCTCTCTAAGGCTGATAATTACCTATATAGATTGCAACAACCTTGAAGATATGTAGCCTCAGTTCCTCCCCTCCGATCTTCTTAGTACTGAAGGTAGCAGAACATGCTGGTTCAAAGCTGCTTTTGTAGCCTGCTTACCTCAGAACAATAGCAACACTAACAAAGAGTCTGCGGTAATAAAAGGTCCATGCACAGTCGGATTAAGCAGTGGAAAGTGTTCCTTTATTCTGCTTTAGTACAGTCTCCCCCTGAGGTTAACCATTTTAAAGCTGGCATTTAGACTGAGAACAAGAACAAAGCATTACTAGAAAGCAGAAATCCAACTCCGGCTCCAGCTTCTCTGTTTTCCATAATTCTTAAGAAAATAGGAAGTCAATGAAAAAGCACCAATACCTTTGAATGAGAACATTCCAGCACAGGAGGATTGTCTTGTCTGCCGATGTGCAGAGCGAGTCGCTTGGGCATCTATCCCTCTCCTTGGCCACAGGTCGGCTTGCTGGCTGCAGTCAACATAAGGAACGTTTAGGACCTGGATGTGGTGTTCATCCGCAGTCTGGGGACACTAACCAGCTCTGCTTGGTGCTGCTTCGCCTGCAGGCACCAGGTCTTTAGACGCTCTCCACCCGATTGGCTGTTTCTTGGTCTCACTGTACTCCTCTGCCTTAACCTTTGGCTCTGTTCAATACAGTTTTCCCTTGGGATATAGTCAGAGAATTGTCCGTTAGGGAATCCGTGGCAGCTTCAATTGAATTGGTTTTTAAAAATCGGTGACATGACTTTCTACCAATACGTCTAATGTTTAATTTTCCAATGTTCTAGGTAATCTACCCTGGAGAAACCTAACAAATGGATATAATTAAACAGTAGCAGTTTGTTTCCACTCTGAAAATACCTTGGGTTGAATGCATGCATAACACACGACTGAAGTGATCAGGTGGCTTTTTGCAGCCAGCATGTCTGTATAATCAACTTAAATCAAAACAGATGGGATGACAGAATATATTAAGGGAGTTATTAAAAATTCCAAGAGATGCAGTCAGATAATTCTGCTGAAGGAGTGTTATAAGTCATTTACTCAAAATGCTCTCACCAAATACGGCTTATTTTGCCCAAAACCATAAAAATCAATGACAGACAAATGGGAAAGCCTTTATCTGTGTTTAGAAGAAAAATAACAAAAGGAAAATAAGGTATTTTATTCTATAAAAGCAGTCAAAATAACTGGAAAAAGTATAACTTTATCATTTTTCCATATATTGAATTCGATTTGCTCAAGAATTTAGAATTGAGTATTGAAAAAATAACCATTAGTGTATTATTTTTTTCAAAATGAGCTTTCTAATTAAAAATGTTGAATTGACCATATACACTAACTTTTTTTCTCTTTCTAAACCCCACTAAAAGACAATAAAGTTTTTCTTTTATTTGTTTGTTTTTGTGTAGTGGGGTTTGAACTCATGGCCTTGTGCTTGCTAGGCAGGCGTTCTGTCACTTGAGCTATGCTGCCAGCCAAAGATTTTATTTTGAAAACTATAAACCCACAAAGGCAAAGAAATACGGGAAAATAGCAACTAGACTTAGATGCATAGACGGTGGATGGACAGGTGGCAAGTGAAGAAAGCTGAACCTCAACTAGAAGTAGGCAAAGTCAGGAAGCCCTGATGGCTGGTGACAGAATAAACCTGTGGAAGAGGGAAGTAAGACAGGGCTAACAACAGCAGGTGAGATAATTGATGCCTGGAATTCCAGCACTCGGGAAGCTAAGGCAGGAGGAACATGAGTTTGAAGCCAGCCAGGGCTGCACAGCAAACTGAAGCCCAGCCTGGGATATACAAGAGCCTGTCTCACAACAACAAAACAAAGCAAAACAAAACCCTTAAACAGCAGGTAGTCTGACTGCCCATTCTTCACCAAGCTGAAGGTTTACTCTCTGCTGAGTCTGAAACACAAGGCCTCTAAACAGATATGGTGGAGAATAAAGGTACCAAACTGAAAAAACATGGTTGGGAAATAGCTATAAAAATCCCAGGCCTTCTTTTCTGCTCAGTACAAGGGGACAGGTTGCAAGGTGTTTTCTCCTAGAAAGGATATCTGGAGGGTGTTTTCTGTTGAAGCTGACCATTCCAAAAGGTAAGATTTATGGCATTAATATATGCTACTCCCTAAGAAATGGCCTGGTCAGATCATCCAGAACTCAACACATTGATGAGCTCTGCACATGAGTTTTTAGTGCTCCAGTCTTACATATAAGCCATCAGACTGATATCAAGGTAGAGAACAAACAAATGACACACAAACAGGCAAATAACAGTCAAATAAGTAAATTTGGAAAAATAAAGTAAATTTGAGTGAACAAGGGGATACAGAGAGAAGAACAGTTTAAATTGTCATTAATGTACCTACGAAATAAGAGATATACAGGCAGTTCTCTCTGCATGGTATCAGTATGTTTTCTGTTGCTAATAACACAATATCACAGAGTAGGTAAATTATAAAGAAAAAAGATTTATTTGGATTCATGGTTTTGGTCGAAGGTCAAAGGGCTGCATCTGGTGATAAGCTTATCAGAGTCCTAAGGCAGCACAGAGTATCACATTGTTAGGGACAGAAAACACCTGAGAGACAGGGCCAAACTGGCTTTTTTTAAAAATTTTTACTTTATTCATGTGCGCATACAATGTTTGGGTCATTTCTCCCCCCTTCCCCCTGCCCCCACCCCCTCCCTTTCCTGCCACCCCCTCCCTTTCCCCCTACCCCCTCCCTCTCTCCCCCTCCCCTTCTCCCTCCACCACCTCGCTACCTGGCAAAAACTATTTTGCCCTTATCTCTAATTTTGTTGAAGAGAGAGTATAAGCAATAATAGGAAGGAACAAGGGTTTTTGCTAGTTGAGATAAGGGTAGCTATACAGGGAGTTGACTCACATTAATTTCCTGTGCGTGTGTGTTACCTTCTAAGTTAATTCTTCTTGAACTAATCTTTTCTCTAGTTCCTGGTCCCCTTCTCCTATTGGCCTCAGTTGCTTTAAAGTATCTACTTTAGTTTCTCTGCGTTGAAGGCAACAAATGCTATCTATTTTTTTAGGTGTCTTACCTATCCCCATACCTCCCATGTGTGCTGTCGCTTTATCATGTGATCAAAGTCCAATCCCCTTGTTGTGTTTGCCCTTGTCCACATATGAAGGAGAACATATGATTTTTGGTCTTTTGGGCCAGGCTAACCTCACTCAGAATGATGTTCTACAATTCCATCCATTTACCAGCTAATGATAACATTTTGTTCTTCTTCATGGCTGCATAAAATTCTATTGTGTATAGTTACCACATTTTCTTGATCCATTCGTCAGTAGTGGGGCATCTTGTCTGTTTCCAAAACTTGGCTATTGTGAATAGTGCTGCAATAAACATGGGTGTGCAGGTGCCTCTGGAGTAACCTGTGTCACATTCTTTTGGGTATATCCCCAGGAGTGGTATTGCTGGATCACATGGTAGATCAGTGTCTAGATTTTTAAGTAGCCTCCAAATCCAAACTGGCTTTTTTAATAGCAGAACCACTCACAAATCCACTAGTCATTAATTGAATGATTTGATTAATCCATTCATGAGGGCGGAGGCTTAATTACCTCTTAATGATCTACTTGTTCCTATTTCTTAATATGTCATATTGAGAATTAAGCTTCAACATGAGTTTCAGAGGAGACAAATCAACCTCAAACCCTAGTGCATGGCTCCAATGTTCACAAATAACAGCTGCATAGCTGATTTTATAGCACTAGTTCTCCAGCAATAAGTTCAAATTTCGGTTATCATGAGCAATTACACAGAATCACAAAAACTTTTCTGTTAACTCTTCTGGTCAGACATTAAAGTCCTAATAGATAGACACCACGATCAGTGACCAGTCATCACGTCTTTCAAAGTCCAGCAGTGATTGGTTACTGCATAGACAACAGTGTGCTGTGGAGTCACCTCCAGGTCTCTCAGTGATAAACCCATGTGATATTTTATGGGAATGGATAATTAAAAGAAGAAATTAGCCATCAAGGTGAATGTGCCACCAAGGAATGACACTTTTCACATGAAAAGAGATGGAATATGATTAAAAGGTTTGGGAATGGTGGTAGCACGGAAAGAACTCAAAGGGACTCCACCTGCGTGAAGAGTATTTGAAGGAGTCATAGAATATTTAAAAACCAAGTAATGTTGCTTCAGTGTCTTTTAGATTAAAATACACTAGGAATAGAAAGCACTTATGATTGGATTGAAGACTTATAGAAAATAATTTAAATAGTATTCAGGTCAAAGTGTTGGTGTTAGTTGCCACATGAAGAAAATGCTAATTAAAAAGAGAATGGAAAAGGAAACATTTTATTGCCAGGAAAGACTGTATTCAAAAGATGGCATTTATTGACTACCATTAAGTTGTGTTGCTAGACCAAAAAGGATATTATTATGAAATTTGCACCTAGATTTCCAAAACTAGTTAAGGTGAGTAGATATAAGCAGATAATTGCTAAATTCTCTATGTGGATGAAAATATTTGTAGTGAAGAGATTGACGGTATCTCAGAGGAAGTGATACTGGCAAAGTAATTCATGGTAACGAACCCTTGGAGACCCTTCACAATATTAAAAACACAAAGGTTAGGTGGTTGGAAACTGATCCAAGGAGAACCATGGTTCAAGGCCAGCCCAGGCAAAATGTTATCAAAAACCCATCTCAACTAATGAAATACTGGTCGTGGCAACATGCACCTGTCACCTCAGCTATGTGGGAAGCATAAGTTATAGGAGGGTTGCTGTCCAGGTGGACCTGGGCATACATGTGAGATCCTGAGTCAAAAAGTAACCAAAAGCAAAAAAGGCTGGGAGCATAGCTTAAGTGGTAGAGGACTTGCCTAGCAAGAGCAAGGCTCTGAGTTCAATCCCAAGTACAGCCAAAAATAAAATATGCTTCCTTAGTATCGTAAGTTATATCAGGAGAAGGCAACAAGCTCTGTCCCAGGAATGGAATCATTTTTATTTTCAATGTTTTAAATTATAGAGTACTAAGTAAATACTAGGTGGTTTTTTTTTTTTTTTTTTTTTTTGGAGGCCCTGGGGTTTGAACTCAGGCCTTCACGTTTGCTAGGAAGGTGCTTTTACTGCTTGAGCCACAACTCCATCTCTAAATATTAGTTTTATTATTTTATTTCCCTATACATTTAGAAGTGATAGCATGAGAGTTTTTAGTATTATGAAAAGATTGCCAAATTTCACAGAATAATTGTCATTTTTTTCTGCTTAAGATTATTTTACATGGTCTCAGCTTCACGTTTGTTTTTATAATCCTGCATTACCACACAAGGTGAAGACTGATTACCTTATATCTATGAAATAAGAACAAAAAGCTAGGAGAAAGAAATACAAGGAACATGAGAAGTTCTTGGGATTGGAAGACAAAGGTGGGAAAATATTCTTGAATGCTAAGTAAAAGGGCAAAAGATGGAAAATCACAACAAAAAGACAATATTAGAACCACAGTCTTGGAATTCAACATCTGGAGCTCTAACAAGAGAGAATGAAGACAACAAAAGGAAGAAGGAATGAAGACATCAAAAATCATTGAGAACAAGTTCTCATGGGTTTCTAGAATGGAAGTGAGTTATTAAGGCACATGATTGGTTCATAATTATGGTATTCCAGAAAATTTAGGACAAGGATTTTATGAACCTTTTAGAAAGAACACTATGGATTTCATATAAATGGTCAAGAATTAATGTGGAATTATTCCTCTCAATTGCAATATTAAATGTCATTAAAATTCTGAGGCAAAATGATTACCACTCAGAGTTGCATACCCAGCCAAATTATGTCTGAGTTTAAATAGAATAAAACCTTTTTTGGAAATGAAATTGCTTTGAAATTTCCATTTCAAGTTCCTTTTTTGGGAGTGTAATGGAGGTTGTATGCCCATCAAAAGAGGATGAATCAAAAAAGAGAAGACAGAGAATTCAGACAACTTGGATTCAACAAAAGGAAAAGGTCATGAACCTTCTTTCTTCATCCTCAGAATTGTTGGAGTTAGACTTCAAAATAAAGACTATGTAGCACACATAGTCTGGATACTATCTGCCCAGATTGGAGCAGATCAAAAGGTCCTAGAATGATAGTTTCAGAGAAATAAAATTGATAGAATATACAATATGTTTGATAGTTTGAGAAAAGAGTTAGTGTTCTAGGCTGTAAGCAAATAAATGGCTGAGCATCTAAAAAGAGAGTGTTACTGAAAAAGAAAAGTAATCACAGCACACTTCATAGATCAGGCTTAAGGTTTTTTTTTTTACATAGCTATAGTAAAATCTATATTCATAGAAGCAGAGGTTTGATATTTAAAGGACTGCAAGGACAGGATGTGGTGAGTATATGTGCAGAGTATATGGGTCAAAGATAAATAAAACCTTATCTTCCAAACAGAGAAGTCAATATATATTTCTAAAGTGGAATCACTAAGAAGTGAAAATATAAGCATGTAATTAAGAAATAAGAGGATAAATACTAGATAAACTTATTGTAAAATTTACTGTCTTTACCTCTGGCAAACAGGAAACAACAAGGATTGCTGGATTCACAGTCACAGAATCCAACTCTATATATGTATACAAATCTAATGAATATAAAAAATAACAGAATAGTAAAATCCAAGAGAGATGTATTTGTAAGTATTTATATACTAATAATAAGTGGAATGATTCAAGATTTACAGTAATGTGAAAAGGAAATTGCTATTAAAAAAAGGATGAAGGGAAAAAACTTTATACCTCTTAGAAAGATATACAAGAAAATAATTTATGGGTCATGATTACCCCTGAGGAGGAAAATCAGAAGGCTTAAAGTAGGAGGGGAAATTAATTTTTTCTATGTAGTTTCCTATAGGATTAACAATTTTAATAATAAACATTTTCAATAAAATTAGACAATCTTTAAATGATAAAATTTCTAACCCAAGAGAAATAAAATATACTTTTGTCATTTAAGTGCTTGTACTTCTACAAATCCTATTAATTTGATTTTTATATTAAATCTGCTTTCTAGTTTAAAAATAAGACTTCAAAAACAATGAAAATTAAAGCAAAATGACAGTCTACCCAAGCATGTGCAATGTTACATATTTAATGGGCCAAACACAATACATTTCAACAGTATGCATACATTGTCCATCATAATTCCTTGTATAGCCATTGCTGAGAGCCACACTTGTAAGTAATTCCTTTGGAAGCCTTCTCAGCACTTGCTATAGGCAGAACCGGATTGAGGAGGGGATGTAATTTAGCTGTTAGTCTGTGGAGATGAAGGAAGAAATAAGGAAATCTGAGACAGATGGTAGTGAGATGGCAAACAGTCTCATCAAATCATTAATAAAGTTGCTCAACTCATGTAATACTTGCTGGAACTGAATTTTTACAGCAGGGGAAACAGCTACTCTTTCTTGAAGCAGTTACTATGTGTACAATCTTAGAGGCAGAGAAAAGAAGTATAGGAACAGAAAGATATGTTGTCTTTTGTTACCCAGGATGACAGTCATGACCAACACTCCCATAACAAAGATATAACAAGAAAGGAGCATAATAAATTTACTTAACCAAAGTTTTATGTGACAAGGAAGCTTTCATAAATGAAGACCCCAAGGCCAGAGAAAGCTGTCTGTTTTCAGGCTTAGGTTTGGGGAAGAATGGACAATCACATAGCAATGGATTGGATAAAAGAGCGATGGAATCATGGTAGACTGAGGAGAAACCCAGCAAGGCCAGTCTGCCCAGATTCTTCTTGGCCTCTCTATGAGCATTCCTTCCTCCCATGATGAGCCAGGGCCCTCTGGAAGGAGAGTTTTCAAGGAAGCAGGAGAGAGTGACCTTTCCAGGTTATATGACTTGCATTGGAAAGGAGGGCCTTGGGGAACAGGAATTCTGGTTTCTATAACTCACTTTGGTGGAAGAGAAACAGGTGTAGAAGATCAAAGAGTCTTATCTTTAGAGGCCTTGTTATTTCTTTTTGTTGAAAGTATAGTCCTCTGCTTAATGATGGGGATACACTCTGAAAAATGAGCTGTTAGGCAATTTTGTGCAAACCTCATAAGGCATAAGGCACACATATGCAAATCTGGATCATGTAGCCTAGTACACACCTAGGCTAGATGGCATAGCATATTGTTCCCAGGCTGTAAACCTTTGTGGCATGTTACTGTACTGAATGCTGAGGATGATTATAACACGGTGGTCAGTGTCTGTGTATGTAAAGATAGGAAAGACATAGGAAAAAAGATAAAATACATTACATCTGTTTAGGATACTTACTGTGAATGGAGCTTTCAGGACTGGAAGTTGCTCTGGGTGAGTGAGTGAGTGCTAAGGATATATGAAGGTCTCAACCATTACTGTTCACTGCTGTAGACTTTACATTTTATATTGAAGCTACACTAAATTTATAAAAATATTTTTCATTCTTCAATAAGTTAACTTGAGCTTACCTTAACTTTTTTACTTTGTAAGCTTTTACATTTTTTTTAACTTTTGGACTTTTATAAGGTCTTAGCTTAAAATACAAGCATTGTACAGCTGTTCATTTCCTTGGTTTATATCTTTATAAGATTTTTACTGCTTTTACTTATATATTTACATTTTATGCTTTTGCTTAAAAACAAAGACACACATACTCATTAGCCTAGGTCTAAACAGAGTTAAGATCATCAGTTACACTGTCTTCCACATCTGCATCTTGTCCTGCTGGAAGGTCTTCAGGGACAATGACAAGTATGGAGCTGTCATCTCCTGTAATTACAATCAATGCCTTTTTCTGGACTACTGCCCTACTGAAGGACCCCACTGAGGTCCTTCTTGGGAAGGTGTTACTGTTTTCAGAACAGTTAACATCTGTTGGTGATATGCTTGGTTTATTATCTTTTTCATCATAGATTTGCTTGTAAGCAGATAATGTGACATGAATACCCCTCTCCATTAATGGAAAACTTTTCCTGTGTTGGGGTCCATGTTTAAAAACTCTTTAGGAATGTCTGAGAAAGCTTCTGTATACTCTTCAATGTGAGTTTATGTTTTCTTCTTCTCCAGTTTCCTTTTCTTTTGCTTCTTCTTTGCCTGCATTTCTGTTCCAGTCCCAATAACTCCTCATTAGTCAATTCCTCAGGAACCACCTGTAAGGAGTGCCTCAATGTCATCTTCATCCATATATAAGTTCAAGTTGTTTGCAAACTCAACCACAGTATTGTTGAATTCTGCCACCTATACCTGCTTAGAAAATTCTTTGAAATCAAACAATTCAAAGAATGGACTTAGACTCTATAATCTGCTTTCAGATTCTATTCTGTTCATACACTCTTTGGTGACATCACCGAAACCCAAGCAAGGTTCTTCATATAGTCAGAGATGTTGTAATCCTTCCAGAATGGCTCCAGAGTCCTCTCAAACTTCTGTGATTATAGCAAAAGCCAGGGCAAAGGTCCTTCTCAGATAGCAGTACTTTAAAGCTGCTATAACTCCTTGACCCACTGATTGGATCAAAGAGGAAGCATTTGGAGGGAGACAGCCCATGTTGATATTGGGACTAAGATTACCAATAAAAAGAGGATGTGCCAGAGTCTTATCAACATTAAGAAAAACCTCAAAAGGTATGTTATTCTCCAAACAATAAGCCTCCATTTTTCTGGCATAGAAATTCAGGTGGCATCTTGGATGAGGAACTGGATCATCTATGACTTCTTATTGCTCCTGTGGTACTCCTGACAGTGTGAGTTTACTGCTATGCTCCAAGGCTTTGGGATTCTCTCTGTACCAGGTCGTAAAGAGCATAAAAGGTTTCAATTAGTAGCCTGCAACATTTCCCCCTAGCAAGTGAGTTATTCTGACCTTAGAAGCTTTGAAACCTGGCCCTAGCTTGGCTTCCTCTGGATGAACATCTTTTTAGGCATCTGTTTTCAGAATAGGAAGCTTTCACCCGTATTGAAGATGTGGTCTGGTAAATCATTTCCCTCCATAATCTGCTTATCTAGAGTTTCCAAGAATTTTTTAGCTGCCTTCACATCAGTACTTAGAGACTCACTTCTTTCTCATTAAGTATTGAATAATAATTCTTTTTTTTTTTTTTTTTGGTCAGGGATTTATAGTACTGGAGAGTGAACTCAGGGCCTGTGCTTGGGAAGCAAGTGCTCTAGCACTTAATCCATACCTCCAGTCCTTTTGCTTTTAGTTTTTTTTCAGATAGGGTCTTGCGATTTTGCCCCTGCTGGCTTTGAAGGGTATTCCTCCTATCTCTGCCTCCTGTGAGCAGGGGTTACAGGTGTGCATTAACACACCCAGCACAAATAATGATTCTTGAATCATTTACACTATTCAGAGGTAGCAATAAATTCAACATCACAGTCAGATCTAGTCTTTTCTTCAACATTGCAAACTTTCTTCTTTGGTTGTAATCATCATGGTGGTTACAGGGATATACTTCTATATCTGGTCTTTAATCTAGGTTACTAGAAGCTCCCCCACATCTGATATAGAGCCTTCTTGAATTTCTGCTAGTCTATTGTCTTCAGCAAAGCAGATCCTTTGTCAGCTTTCATCGCTTTGTTCTTGTCCTTCAAGATCATAGCCATGGTGAAATGAGACATGCCTGACTGGCAGGCAGTAATCATTACTGATTTTCTACTTTAATTTTGCATCCAGGTCAATTACTCAACTTGGCCTACTATTACCAACATTTTCCATAAATTTTTGCATACTTGGGGGCCCAAGTACACAAAACAATACAATATGAGACTAAAGCACAAGAGAAAGTGGTATAATCAAGAAATGTGGTAAACACAGAATGTATAAAGCAAACTGTTTTGCAGTAAACATTATTTTAGGTAGTGCTGAGATTAAATCCAGTGCTTCACAGATGCAAGACAAATGCTTTTCTGAGCTATACTCCCAGCCCAATAGATATTTTTTATAGGCAGGACTACATTTTAAAATGACAACAAAATATATATGTGTAGTTAGTACATAAAACAATAACATAACAGTTGTATTAGTTACTTTTTTATCACTATGACAAAATATTTGGCATAAACAACTTAAGGGAAGAAATATCTATTTTGTTCACAGTTTCACCAGTTTAAGTCTTTCTTGCCAGGAGGAGCATGACAGAGCAGAACTGTTTAACTCTTGGCGGCTAGGAAACAGAACAATACAGGAAGGGGTGGGACAGCGTCCAAAGACACACCCCTAGTGACCTTGGTCTTTCAGTTAGGCCCTGCCTCTTGCTTTTCACCCCCTCCCAGTAATGCAATCATGTGAGTCTGTAAGGGATGAAGCCATGTCTTAGGTCAAAGACTGTTGATCTTATTGACTATGGAAACCTCACAAGCCCACACCCAGAGGTGTGCTTGCCAACTGTCCTAGACATTTCTCATCCAGTAAAGTTGATAATCAAAATTAACCAGCACAGCTGTTTTATTGTCATTAACAAGAATTCCGCATTGTACCTAATGCCACATGCTATACTTTTATATGGTTGGCGATGCAGCAGATTTATTTACAAGAGTAAATTTGTGAATATTGCATTGTACTGTGACATTAAGATAGCTATGACATCACTTGTTGTCAGGAAGTTTTTAGCTTTAGTTTAACTTTATGGGATCACTACTGTATACGTGGTTCCTTATTGACTGAAACTTTATGTGGTGGTGCCAGACTGTACTCAGTGTATCAAAGTCCATAACTTGGGGGATGTCATTTACTGAGCCCAGAAGAAGCTATAGGAACTTAGAAACATCACATGGAATACTTTTGATCTGATAAAGTTTACAGGTGGAATTATAGTTAGGATCCATGGCTACCCAATTTACCCACACCACAACCGTGCAAGGAATTGATGGGCATAGGAATTTAGGCAAATTGTAATTCTAATGCTTGTTCCAACTTTGACCAAATGAGTAACCCCTGAGTAGATAAAAGAAACATTTAGCATTTCTCAGCACACCTATCATGCTAGAAATACCATGAAAATCAAATATCTGTAAATCCCTAAAGCTTTTAGTGGTAAGCAAACCTAAGGAAAATCTTATTATAATATAGCAGAGCCCTTCACAAAATTCTATTATCATTCCTTCATGATTCAATTGTAGTTCTCTCATGTATTTCTTTTCTATATCTCATGTAAGTGTGATAGTTCTTCTGTAATGGCTTTTTGCATAGGACAGTTTGTTTAATATTGCAAGTTATAGATGGTAACAAAAGGTGCTAGTATGTGAGAATTTTATTAGTCAGTTTCTACTTGCTTCACAAAATCATTTCCAGCTTTCACAATAAAAAACATGAATTATTCCTGAAATCCTCGACTGAAAATAATGTGTTGGTTAACATGATCTTTCAGACTCATCAATTTCAGTCACTTTCTTATTAGAGATACTCAGAGAAAACAACAGACATTAACATCAGCTCCAGAACATTCAGAAGCAGTGTTGGAAACTCTTAAGTGCTAAAAAAAAATCAACTCAAATAAAATATTCAAGAGGTTGAAACAAAAATGTTCATTATATTTTTTTCTCCAAAATATTTGTCATTATATTTAAAAATAAATTCACTCACAAATTTGAATAATAAAATGTCATCACTGGTTTAACACCAAAAGCATTTTATAAAATTATAAAACAATTATTAGTTTGATTTCTTAGTGAATTTTAAGCAAATGAAGATAAGGAGGCTGAATGTAGTGGAAATATTATGGTCTCATGTACACAAATGGAAAAAATGAGACCTGTTGAAACTATTCCAGGAATGGGGGAGGAAGGGTAAAGGAAAATGACGGAGGGGGTGAATTCAACTGTGATATATTGTAAGAACTTTTGTAAATGTCACAATGTACTCCCAGTACAATACTATAATAAAAAAGGGAAGAAATTTTTAAGTATTCATTTGGTGTGTACTGAGGAACTTTGAGAAGATCAAGGATAGTTCAATCTGTGGTAGGGAGCTTTAAAAATTTGGCAGGTACAAAAAGCAAAAAAAATCAGACTTTTGGTTAGTGAATAAAATAAACATTCTTTTTGCATGTACCTTTGATTCAGAATATAATCTGTAAGATTAATTTATTGAAAAATCCTTTTTTTTAAAAAGCAGCAAATGCTGGCAAGGATGTGGGTGGGGAGAAGGAACCCTCACACACTGTGGTGGGAGTATTAATTAGGGCAGCCACTATGGAAAGCATCATGGAGGTTCTTCAGAAAACTAAAACTAGAGCTTACCATATGATCAGTTATACTACTCCTGTGTCTATATACTCGAAGGGATCAAAATCAGCACACACACACACACACACACACACACACACACAAACATTATTCAGCTATAAGGAAGGATGAAATCATGTCATTGACAGGAAAATGGATGAAACTGGAGATCATCATGTTAAGCAAAGTAAGCCAGACTCAGAATGACAAGTAGCATGCTTTTCTTCATATGTTGAACCTAGAGGGGAAAATATGGCACTACCAGGGAAAAGGAAGAGAATAGGGGAGGTAATAAAGGGGATAAGTAAGGGTATCAGAGCAGGTAAATATGGTTGAAGTGTGGTGTATGCATGTATGGAAATAATGAAACACATTATTTGGTACCATTGATACATGCTAATAAAAATGCTGTTATAGATAAAAAGTGCTTTCATAGCTTATATTTCTATTCAGTCATTTAACTGTTGATTTATTTATTCATCAAACATTGAATACTTCATGTTGTTATCCAAATTTTGTAGAACTATGGATTTTGAGATTTAGAAAGGGAAAGTAGTAAAAATAAGTATTAGAAAGAAGAGGTTTGTCCACTCTATAGTATCATCCACCATGCCCACCCTATACTTTCTACTTCGTAGGACATTCCTAGAGGTACAAAGCGTTGTCTTTTAAAATTTTTTTCTCTTCCTATGCCTACATCATACATATAAGCAGACACTTTTTGCATAGATAATTAACTCTAACTTGGGCTTGCCAGTAGTGATTACAGATTTTTTTCTTAAATCTTTTCTTTTACAAAGTAATTGGATAACTTTTTTTATGCTACCTGAAAGTGAAATAGCTATGACAGCTTGCCTATTTAATTAAATTTGGACTTTCTAACAGACTCTAAACGGAGGGAACCACTCAGGTTTTGAAATTTAAACATTAACTACCACTTTCACTTCCAAAAGCAGGGATATACAATACTCTTTTGAGCCTTCATCACTGGTACAAGAAGGCAGCCCCTCTCCTCCCTCTGTACACACCCTCACTGTTTACAGCACTTCCCTTCTTTCCAATCTGTCAGGCCTTTGTTTGCTCCCTTCAAAGCCATATTCAACTGCAGGTCTCAAGCACAATGCAGCTGGCTGGTATCTGTTTTCTAAAGTTAAAATGCTTTGTTTTAGCATTGTCTTAACAGCTCACCGTCACCGTATTGGGCTAGATTTACCACCTTGACCTACTTCATTCATTCATGTTCATGAAAATGGAGACTTCTGATGCTATTTCACATGAAAGTATCCATTAGACCAGAGTCAATACAAAAATATAATCCTGGTAAGTTGTTCCATTCACATTAGCTCCTTCCAAGATGTAGACACAGGAACTAAAATAATAAGATTTACTTATACCTGTATAAGTAATTCTGGGGAACATAGACATTTCTACTTTAAAATATGATTTAAAGTGTTACTTTAATCCCTGTCAAAAATAAATTATCCTTCAGTCATACTTTCTACTATTTCCATCTCCTTCTGGCCCATTTAATCATAGCTACCTCTTACTGAACTTGGCCTCAACTGAAATGAAGGAAGCTTGAGAAATAGAGGAAGAAATTGAACTGAATAAATTACTCAAGGCATCTTCCATCTATTTCCTTCTGGTTTGGTTCAAGGATAAGAGGATAGAGAGAAATTACTTTTGCAAGTACTTTAAGGAAGGCTAAACTGTGGATTTAGAGCCAAGAAAGAAATAAGGAAAATTCAGTTAATGGGTACATTCTAGAAGGAAGCTGAGAAAGATTAAAACCCAGAAAAATTATTATTGAAGCCCAATACTTCTTCATTACCTATACTTTTCTTTTTATTTTTTTTCCTAGATGGACTGCACAATTTGATGGTATGTATAAAAATTCACCTCTTTGTCTTCAGTACATCAGATATGAATATAACTAAACAGTAAGAAGCAGCTTGGTTAGCTAGCTTTCAAAATTTTGTACCAGTGTTTGCTTCTTTAACTCAAGAAAATTGTAGCCTTAATTATTAAAAAATTGTAATTTCAACAAATTTAGTTTAAAGATCTAAACTAGTGATTCATGAATAGGGCAGCATCTCATCTAAATATTTAGAAAAAGTGGTCCAAGGAGCCAAACAGAAGAAGTAGGTGAGCAAAGGGCTGAAGAAGTAGACATGGAGAATAAAAAGTGATTTCAAAGTTCATTTCTATACAGCTTAAAGATAGAGAGGACTTCCTAGTCTTGTAGCTGCAGGTTGACTGGGCCTCTTGTGATTGGTTGCTGTGATCTAATTTTTCAAAAGCTGTCTCCTTTCAAAGTTCAGTTTGACTATGTGGCATCTCACATGAGTAACTCTATCCTGGTTTGCTCTGATGTGGGACCTGATATGGAAGCTTGATCCCAAAGAATGATCATTCATAAATTTCATTTAATACCATTACATTTTTTAAAACGTTGAATATTTTTACAATCATCATTCTTAAGTTCTCAGATTAGAACCCAGAATGGAACAATAGAGCTGATGATTAAGTTTAAAACCAAAGACCAGTGAATGAACTCATATTGAAATTACCAAAATAATACAAAACATTGATTTAATTCAGTGATACTCAATTTATTGATTATAATCTCTTCTTAATCTTCAAAGCATCCTTCTGATTATGACCCAAAATGGTAAAATATAAAATTATTTATTTTTCTATTACTTATAGGTTTTTGGAAAAGAAGAGCGGTATAAGTGATATTAAGGAAGAGAGAAAATGGATAAAAGAATAGAGAAAATATTTATCTTATAAACTTTGTAGTATATTGAGAAATATTTTTGTCTTTTGAACTCCACAGTATATTTTAATGATTTTGCTTAAACAGTTACTTGACCGTTTACAAATTTACCACTTCTGGTGTTGCTCATTTTTTTTCTCAGATCTAAGCTATCATCTAGAACCAGATCCCTTAGTCTGAAGTACATTTTTCAGTATTTTTGAATCAAAACTGCTGGTGGTAGTTCCTGCATTTTTTCTAAAAATGACTTTCTTTCATATTAATTATGAAGGAAAATATGGGATATAGAATTCTAGGCTGACATATTTTCTTCCAATACTTCAGAGATGGCATCTCATCCTTTTCTGGCTTATCTTTCTTAATGAGAAGTCAACCACAAAAATCAAATTCTCTGAATATACTGTGTCTTTCCTTCTCTGTCTACTTTTACAGTTTCTCTATCTTTGAATTTTATCTTCTTAATATGTAGCATGCCTCGTGAGGTCTTCATTGTTTTTGTCCTGTTTGGGATTTGCTGCGTTTCTTTGATTGATGGGTTTGTGTCTTTGAGAAATCTGACCTCTGTGTTAGACTACTTGTTTTTGTCAACAGATCTTTAGTACTCTGTCCTTTCTTATTTTCTCTATGATTCAGTTGGAGTAAGTTGTATTGAGCCATCTGTAAATTCATTGATGTTTTCATTTGTGTATCCCTTCTGCTCCAAAGAAATTTTTATTTCCAATAGTCTGTTTTATAGTTCTGGTTTCCCCCTCCCACTCTATTCTGCCCCCAGTCCTATGACTGAACTCTGGGCTTGGTGCATGCTAAGTGAATGCTGTACCTCTAAACTACACCCCCAGCTCCTAGAATTTTGTGTTTGATTCTTTTCTTCTAGCTTTACAGGTATAATTGACAAATGAAAAATTCTATATATTTACTGAATGGAATGTGATGCTTTGATATAGGTATATAGTATGAAATAATTACCACCATTAATCTAATTAACATAGCCATAACCTCACATCATTATCTTTTATTTTGTTGTTGGTTGGTTTTTTTTTTTTTTTTTTTTGGTGGTGGTGGAGAGGACATTTAATACTAAAATTTGTGTAGTCCCCTAAAGCATGAATTTATAATCTCTGTTTTAAATATATATTTCTTTGCAAAATTTTATTGTGAAATTAGTTATTTTTAATCAGAAAGAAAAAAGTCCAATCAACTTTGGGAAGTAACTATTTCCTCAGATACAAAGCAGCATAGAAAATGGAGTGTCCTACAAGCGAGAACACCACTTAGTGAAAGTGCTCCGGAGAGAGAAGGTGGACACCAGATCTCTGAGCAGATGCTTGAGCGCCAACACTCTGGGCTTCAAGATATTCACCTTCGGACCAGGAACCAGAGAAAAAGTTAGTTCGAGAAGAATTAATTTAGAATGTAACACACATGTACAGGAAATCAATGCGGTCAACTCCCTGTATAGCTATCCTCATCTCACCTAGCAAAAACCCTTGGTCCTTCCTGTTATTGCTTATACTCTCTCTTCAACAAAACTAGAGACAAGGGCAAAATAGTTTCTGCCTGATAGCGAGGGGGTGGGTGGAGAGGGAGGGGGCGAGGGAAAGTGGGGAGAAATGACCCAAACATTGTATGCACATGTGAATAAAAGATAAAAAAAAGATATCTACCTTCTCGAAGCTTATCTGCTCTACTGAATGTTTGGAAATTGAGATCTGAGGGACATTAAGAATGGCCAATGCTTAGTACTGTTACTACAGTAACATTGATTTTTGTTTCCTTCATGTCATGAAACCTTACCAGATTCTGAAGCAATCTTGGAAAGGATTGGAAATGCCATTTCTCACCAACACAGAGAAATGGGGATTTGAGATCCAGGATGAGTTCATTGAAAGGAAACGGAGAAACTTTTTCATACAATTAAGTTTTGGCCTGAGGACCATGCATGGAGACAGAGTGAGACGTTTTATAAGCCTCTTTTTCACAAGATACCAATCATAAGCTATCAAAGCATGCTTTTGCAAAAAACATGTTTTAAGGACAAGCCAATACATGTCAGATCTAGGGACCTCGTTCCCTGATGTGTTTGCCTCTTTTACTTACTGAGTCTCCAAAAAGAGGTGCAGGTAAGAGAGAGCTTTACATCCTTAGGCCATTTAATGGTTCCAGATAGTTTCCAGATTATCCACAGTAGGACAGAGAATTCAGAAGCTTTCCCTATGAGTGAAAAAATTGTAACTACTGAAGAAATTTTTCACAGGCTAAAAGTGAGAGGACTGTCCTCAACATAGACAACAGGGCTAGATTTTCCGAATGTGAGATGTAACAGGGAAAAGCTTTTCAAAAATATTTCAAATTAATTGTTAATGTTATTTACATTTATTAACATTATAAATTATTTTTGCAATGTATTTAAATATACTTCCCTCTCTGAGATTACAGTGTATACTATTTATAGCATCATTTTTAAATTTTAATACATGGTGTCATTGAGTATTGCCATTGTTACTATGTAAATTAGGATGAGACTAATTGTTAGAGTACTAGAAGAACACGTTACTGGGTAGAAGAAGATATTAACTCACTTCCTGAGAAAACCCCTCTCTCCAGCTCCTCTTCTAAACACACCTAGCCTAACAAATACACTGATAGTCAAAATTGCCAACCCTTTTGAAGTGAATACCAAAAGCCTATTTTTAGGTTATTGAAGGAGTGACAGAGGGGCTTGGCCTAAGAATACTTGATGTAGTCAATTCAGAATTCTCGAGATCACAAGGTAGAGAATGAGGAGTTAAAGAATGGATATGACTTGTTGTTCCCTTGTATATTCTTTTTTACTTCCATTAGGAAGCAATTGTTTTTGTTATTGTTTTATTTCCAAGAAATTTGCTTTAGAAGCATGGCTAGAATCTATGAATGCTATAAAGGAAATATTATTATTCTGACTAATGTGGAAAGAAATAACTAATAGGAAAGAAAGTCAGAAAGGGCCCCATAATAAAGAGAAATCAAAATTCCAGTGCTCAGCAGGAAAGAAAATCAGATTTTAATGTCCACACAGGAAGAAGAACATATAAGGTGTAGAAGCTAAAAATAAAAGTCAATTTTTCTGTATTAAAAAACCTCAAAGATCTATCTTTTCCTCAAAAAGGAAACTAGAAAGTGTTTACCCACCCAGGGAAGCTTACTATCTCACTAGAATTTTGGCTAACATAAAAGTCAACCTAGGTTAGGCACAAATAAGGTGTGTAAATTAAAATCACATTTATAGCAAAGGAAGCATGAGGAATTAACATGGAAAGCTGGAAAAACCACTGAAAGTTTAAGGTCTCAGTAAAGAAACTTGAATATTGCTGTGCAAGAAGGTACAATGTAAGACACATGTTCCTAGAGAAAAATGAGACAACTACAAAAAAAATTATGAGAGGAGAAATTTATCAGGAAGAGCCAGAAGAAACAGCAAACATGATAATTAACACAAGAACTGAGAATATTAAGATATTTATCTGAAAGAAACTATAAAATAAATGTTTAAAATTATTAAAAGCATAATAGGGAGTGCTGGACCAAGACACTTACGAGGAAGGGGAAAAGCTGGAAAGGCAAGGAGGAAGGCCCAGACAACCATGTGGTTTTAGATGAGTAGAGCTTCAGCAGCATCCTCAAGGGACTTTGACATCTGGAATGGCACCATGAAATTGTTGTACCTTGCGACAAATAGCTGAGGTTTTTATCCCTACAGCATTCAGTCATTTTTGGGTTTAGGTCACCTGTAAGAGAGAAGGCATAATTTGCCCAGCATCTCCTGATGAGATATCTCCTGTTATTCAAGAATAATTTGCCAGAGAAGTGTGCCGCTGAAAGCTGTTAGAAGTCAGCATTGACAGAAGGCGAAGGATGGAGGTACTGCCTGGCAAAGACGAGGGGCCATGGAGAGCATCCACTACAGTAGGTGTGAGGAAGCCTTGCAAAATGAGGCCAGGAAAATCAGAGATGGAGATCTATGGTGGAGAAATCAAAACACAATTCGGATAAAGGACAATGTCCAAATTGTATCTAAAGGGAGTTCCAGAAAAATTAGATTTGTGAGACTGGGGTCAAAAATATGGAAAGATACCTATGTTACAGGGTAAATATCATTAATTAGTTATGTTTCTATAGTCTATGAAATGGAAAAGGGGACAAATGTAGATTCCTACCCTGGATAAAATATAACAAGTTGTGGATAAGTGAGGGTTTTTCAGAAATAAACATATGATTATTTAGACTGAAGGAACACACTGAGCTCTGAGCAGGGTAAGTATGTCTATTCTTAAGCTATATTAAAACTACAGAAAATTAAAATAAAAAATAAAATCTTAAATATGGAGGAAAGGCAGTTTACCTATTGAGGGAAAACAACTAGATAAACAGCACACTTCTCATCAAGAAAAAATGTAGAAAGAATAGAATTACAGCTTCAAGTTGATGAGGGGAAAATTTATCATCTTAAAATCCTAAATTCAGAGCTAGGCTTGGAGGCTCAAACCTGTAATCCCAGCTACATGGGAGGCATAAGTAGGATTGTGGTTTGAGGCTGGCCCTGAGCACAAATGTGAGA
Organism: Castor canadensis; assembly: GCF_047511655.1. Lineage (NCBI taxonomy): Eukaryota > Metazoa > Chordata > Mammalia > Rodentia > Castoridae > Castor > Castor canadensis. The sequence continues at coordinate 77,346,880 of NC_133399.1, read as the reverse complement.
CTCTATCTGAAAAGTCACTGAGGCAAAAAAAAAAAAAAAAAAAAAAAAAGGTGGGGTGGGGCTCAAGTGGTAGAGTGTCTGCTTGGGTTTAAGTTCAAAAAGACAAAAAAGCCTAAAAACAGCTAAAATATTCATTGAATAGGCAGGATAAACAAAGGTGAGAATAAACCCCTAAACAAACATACTGAGCTCAAGGCAGACACTCATGGTCAACCACTATCTAAACCCATTAAGGCAATTCTGCAATCTACCATTTAAAAATTTTGTGTGAGTCTATGTCCAGAAACTTCTTTTGAAAAATACGATATATTGGTCACTCTTTTTGGTTTTACCAAGAACTTTTTACTATAAAATTGAATTTTACTGTAAAGCCCTATCAGGGAAGAGTCCATTATTTCATTCCCACTCACAAATATATGACTTGTCACCTTGTAGGAACTCAAAAAAAGTTATATGGTAAATATCATTAATTAGTTATGTCTCTGAACCTTGACCTCCAGATTTTCTCCTTCAAATCGAAGTTCTTCTTAGAGTTTAGAAAGCAATGATCCTCAGTTCTTGGTCTTTTGCACTTTTAAAGATGTTATAGAATTTTTTATTTTTATTAGACCAAAAAAATGAAATATTTTTCTCTGGAAAGAAGAGTAAGGAATCAGGACTGGAATTAGAAGTCCAGAATACATGTAAATGTAAATGTATTATTCACCCTCTGTCAACAGCAAGGATATAAAAGGCAAATGAAAGGCTATTCAGATAATGCTTTAAATGTCAAAAGGGGCAGATATAAGAGAATGGAGACTGTAGTGACCTATGATAACTCCAGTAAAGACAAATTGAAATTCTACTACTGAAAATATGGATTAGGCATTCTAGAAAATGCCTCTAAGCAAACCCTTTACAATACAAGAAAAAACACAGTGAATATTTAAATGCTTAGTTGAAGAATTGACTGAATGATCACCTTCTAGGAGGATGAGGAAGGAGCCATAGCAGTGACACTTCAGAATTGCTAGCAGAGAACAGAAAGTTCATGTGTGCACCATCAAAGGCAAGGGCTTAAGTCAGTGTACAGTTAGAGATTTCTCCATAAATCTAAGGTCCTTAAAATGCTACAAAATGTTGTAGGCCCCAAAGTGACCACATGGAGAGGAGTGATCTGGCCACGAGATTCTTTGTTGCCGGGTGGGAGAGGGAGAGAGCCAAGAGAGTGAGAGAGAGTAGGGCAAGGGCTTAAATACCCTCAGTGAGACTTGGCATGATCTGATTGGTTAGGATCTTATGGTTCATGCTGATTGGAGGTTGGGGCAGAAGGAGGGTTCAAGCTAGACTTGAGGCAGGACGGTGACCCTGGAAAACAGAAGCTTAAGGATGCAGTAAGAACTGAAACCTATCAGTGCCATTATTGCCAACATTCCTCCCTTTTTTGTTTGTTAAGGAAGGGGGGCATTGTGTTTGCTCTGGCTTCTTTGAGCTGGCAAGGGAGGGTTAGTTGGCAAACAATGTTGGGGTGGTGAGCCCCATGATGGTGTACACCCAGGCTCTGAAAATGAAAATTTCTTCTTCCCTGAAATTGAGCAAGGTCCCTTGCAGCCACAGGTCATAAAAAGTCTCAAGCCAATCCTCTGACCTCTGCATGGTGGGTATCAGCCAACTATCCTCACGTTTTGGAGGGGTTAGTATCCCTGGAGGTACAAATGGTTAAAATTTTGATTAGCAATAGCAGACATGTAGTATGATACAAGGGAAGAAGCTTAAGAGTAGGAGAGCAACAAAATGGATCAAGGATCTTAATATCAGACCACAAACTCTAAAGTTGATACAGGAAAGAGTAGGAAATACTCTGGAGTTAGTAGGTATAGGTAAGAACTTGCTCAACAAAACCCCAGCAGCACAGCAACTAAGAGATAGCATAGATAAATGGGACCTCATAAAACTAGAAAGCTTCTGCTCATCAAAAGAAATGGTCTCTAAACTGAAGAGAACACCCACAGAGTGGGAGAAAATATTTGCCAGCTACACATCAGACAAAGGACTGATAACCAGAATATATAGGGAACTTAAAAAACTAAATTCTCCCAAAACTAATGAACCAATAAAGAAATGGGCAAGTGAACTAAACAGAACTTTCTCAAAAGAAGAAATTCAAATGGCCAAAAAACACATGAAAAAATGCTCACCATCTCTAGCAATAAAAGAAATACAAATTAAAACCACACTAAGATTCCACCTCACCCCTGTTAGAATAACTATCATTAGCAACACCATGAACAACAGGTGTTGGTGAGGATGCGGGGAAAAAGGAACCCTCTTACACTGTTGGTGGGAATGTAAACTAGTACAACCACTCTGGAAACAAATTTGGAGACTTCTTAAAAAGCTAAACATTGATCTACCATTTGATCCAGCAATACCACCCTTGGGGATATTCCCAAAAGACTGTGACACAGGTTACTCCAGAGGCACCTGCACACCCATGTTTATTGCAGCACTATTCACAATAGCCAAGTTATGGAAACTGCCAAGATGCCCCACCACTGATGAATGGATTAAGAAAATGTGGTATCTATACACAATGGAATTTTATGCAGCCATGAAGAAAAACAAAATGTTATCATTTGCTGGTAAATGGATGGAATTGGAGAACATCATTCTGAGTGAGGTTAGCCTGGCCCAAAAGACCAAAAATCGTATGTTTTCTCTCATATGTGGACATTAGATCAAGGGCAAACACAACAATGGGATTGGGCTCTGAGCACATGATAAAAGCGAGAGCACACAAGGGAGGGGTGAGGATAGGTAAGACACCTAACAAACTAGCTAGCATTTGTTGCCCTTAACGCAGAGAAACTAAAGCAGATACCTTAAAAGCAACTGAGGTCAATAGGAAAAGGGGACCAGGAACTAGAGAAAAGGTTAGGTCAAAAAGAATTAACCTAGAAGGTAACACACATGCACAGGAAATTAAAGTGAGTCAACTCCCTGTATAGCTATCCTTATCTCAACCAGCAAAAACCCTTGTTCCTTCCTATTATTGCTTATACTCTCTCTACAACAAAATTAGAAATAAGGGCAAAATAGTTTCTGCCAGGTATTGAGGGGGTGGGGAGGAGAGGGAGGGGGCAGAGTGGGTGGTAAGGGAGGGGGTGGGGGCAGGGGGAGAAATGACCCAAGCCTTGTATGCACATATGAATAATAAAATAAAAAAAATCTTCATAAACCATTAAAAAAAAAAAGAGTAGGAGAGCAAGAACATAGGCATTAGGATGGGCATTGGCCAGGAGAACCACTGTGAAATGTTGTTCCCTAGACAATTTCAAGAGTCCTCCAATTCCCTTCTCCATTTTTCTAATTGTTTCTTGAAAGGTGCCGCCATTGGGGGACCCATTGAGCTTGACAGCAGTGGGTGTCATGAGAATGACCAGATGAGGGCTGGTCCATCGAAGTCCCAATGGAGAGGGTAGAAGATCCTTTTTGAAGAACAAGATGCCCTGGTTTAGCAGAAATTGTTATAGGGTGGGGCAAGATTTGGTTTGCATGCTCTCTGAGAAGTTCCCTGAGAAGGCAGGTAGTCAGCTGGAGGAGCAGAGTCTGTTGGAGGCAAGTTTTTCTAAAAGAAAGGGGTGGCCATACATTATCTAAGACCCAAATAGGAATATTAGGAGGAGCATAAAAAGGTGTCTATTCAGGGACTACATACCTAGGAATCTAAATTCTGCAAAATCCTATAACTGCCAGGAAAGCTGGAAGCTGTCTTATAGTATGGGGGTTGGGAAATGGAAAATTGGGTTGATGAATTTATGACTCAGGGAGTGAGTCTGTCCCTTTAAGGCCACACCTAGGTAGGTGACCTGTGGGAGGCAGGGGCTGTCAGGATTTAAATGTAACACTCTTGGATAAAAGAGAGCTTTAGCTTATTATTTTATATAAATTGACACTTTTAACTTTTTAAATGTTTGTACCATATTTAGATAAAGTATAACATAACACTGTTACAAGGTGGTCATTTAAGACACATAAGCAAATATGTAAATAAACTCTGATTTAGTAATACTTAAAGCTTGACAAGATCAGTAGAAAACACAAATAATTTCTTTGATAAAATCTTTCTCTGTAATGGTTTTTTGTAGATGTTACTCAGAGCAGAGCAATACTAAGATAACCTTGTTATTTTATAGACATAGAGGATTTGATTTTAGTTTGACATGACCCTAAAAATCTTTTAGGCAACTCTTAGATTATATTCAACTTTAACTTTATCACACACTGAAGTTTTTTATTATGCATTTTTAAAACTTACTTAGACCTTTATATAACATACTAAACCCTTTGATGGCTTGTTTTTATCCCTCCTATTTGAAACAATCTTTAGGATAAACCCTTTTTTGCAAAATCCTTTCTTATCCAAATACATTTATTTTCCTTTAACTTTTCAAAAAAATACATTTATAACCTATCTATATCCTTTCCAGTTGTTTACTTTGTAACTTGTGTTTTAAAATTAACTTTTATACGAAATTTTAATTTATTATAGGGGCTGAAGCAACTAATTACTAGCCCTTACTGTTTTAAGGAATAGGCATAAGGCCTATAAGGGATATTGTTTTAGGTGTGGAAACTGTGAGGGATTTTTGAGTTTTATTTGAATAAGGAGGACCATCCTGGCTCACCCTACACTCATCTCATCAGTGCACACTGTGGAGTCTCTTTGTTCCTGAAGGAGGGGGCAGCAGAGATAGCTTCCTGGAGGGAGGAGAATTTGAGCTTTTAATTGAGATAGTAAATTCTGTCCCAGCAGGGACACTGGAGTTTCAGGTACTATGAGGAAAGAGTGACAGAAGAGGAGGTCTCCCCAAGAGCAGGCCAGAGGCCAGGTAAACTAGCACTCTAGGAGCTGGCCAGATTTGCCCTGAATGATGACTTTTGTCATTGGACCAGGGACCAGGAGAAAAAGGTAAAACAGAGAAACAGGCTCCACTGTCTAGGAGGAAAATGACCTTTTGTTTTTCCTGCCATTATGGCTCCTCAACATTGACACCAAGAAATGGAGTGTGGACAGGAGGCAGAGACCCATCAATCTATAGGAGGTGGCACCTCGCCTTCCATCTGGAGGCAGGGGCACTTAGACTTCCAGTGGTTACCCTTGCAGAGGGCAGGGTCCCGGTTGGGGGCAGGGCTGTCTCCCGGGCTGTCCCCCCTTATGCATTCTCTGCAGGAGTGCCTATCCTGTCCACCATGGTAGCAAGTTCAGGATACAGGCCTCAGATGGGTGGGGCCCTCTCTGAGAGCAGCAATGAGGCCATGGTGTCTCTTATTTTTTTCTCTCCTGTTAGAAGGTCCCGGACATACAGACATAGCTATAAATACAGACATGGCTAGCTGTATGACTTGGTTCAGTGACTTTTCCCTTCAGCCACAGTCTGAGTTTTTACCGATATCTGTGGCTGACTGTTAGAAATTTATCTTTGAGGAGAACCTCTCTCACCTGTGACTCTGAGTCCACTGTGGTATGCTTTCTGATAGCATCCTTAAGATGCTATAGAAAGGTAAGAGGATTTTTTTTTTTTAAGGTTGTTGCTGTAAAGTAAAGTTGTTATTTTACATTGACACCTGACACTCTGGAGAGCAAGTCTCTGAACTGTTCTGGGCCTCAGTTTCCTCACTTGAAGAATGAGGGATCTGGTCTAGGTTAAACTACATTTTTCTACTATGAGATGGCTGAAGTGACATTAATGCCACTTATCTTCTTTACCATTTTTAATTTTTTTTTTAGTAACACTGGGGAATTGAACCCAGGGCTTTGCACATGCTGGGCAGACAGTCTCCCATTGAGCTACTTCCTCAGCCCCAAATATTATTATTATTATTTTTTACTTTGGCAGTACTGGGCTTGAACTCAGGACTTTATGCTTGTAAAGCTGCACTCTACTGCTTGAGCCATATAATCGTTTCCAACCTGAGTGGCCTGGGCCAGAACCCATTGCTTTTCTAATGAGATGAGAGTCTGGTCTAGTAAAAGCATAATATCCTTTCATGTCAGTTGAAAGGTTTGGATCACAGAGATAAAGGCTTGAATGTATTTGTCTGGGCATCAGTACAGCTGTTTGGATGTTTTTAAATTTCCCTTAGATCTGATAACTGGAAGGGGACATAAGACTTGCCCTCTTCCTACCATTGCCTGTTGGAGAGGGAAGCACTCATTAAGAGGTTCTGAGTATTGGGGTGGCTTAGAAGGTAGAAATTTGTACAGGGGACCTCAGTTTACTTTTTTTACTTTTATAGAAAAGGTCTAATTGGAGTATGGTATTATAATTTAAGGAATCCTGTGAAGGCCACTTCTCTTGGTCACCCAAGGCATACTGAGGCCAGGCCTCAGTACAAAGCTTCCAACATCTACCAGCCAGAAGACTGGAAGGTGCAGGTCCCATCTAGAAAGAACAAAACGTTAAGATCCTGTCTTTTAGCTAACAGCAGGCAGCCTCTTTAATAAAGTCTACCTTTTCAACAAAGAAATCATTTGTAAAGTTAGAGAAGGGCATTCAGAGGGCATTTCAGGCCAATAACAGTACCATATGGGACAACTAGTGTTAATATTTGGAGGGAAAAATTTATGCTGAGGCCAAAGGTATAGAAAATTCTAAATGAGAAGTTTAGAGACCACAGTAATGTCTATTTTGTTATTTTTGGAACTATAACCTCGAGCTAACAAACAATTGGCTTACAAGGGCTGCATCTGATGCCCTGAGGTGTGAGGTGGGGCTAGGAGCAGGACTTGTGCAAGGCGCCACTCCCTCCACACACACACCTGGGACAAATGACCCTGACTGCCTAGGCCTGATCCTGCAGCCCATCGCCCCTCCCCCCTTCCTGTGTACTCTGCGCGCGTTTATTCTAGGGGAAGTGGCAGCGGGCCACAGCCATCGCCATGTGTGGCTGGCGACCCAGAATGTGCTGGGTTGTCTCTACGGATTTTCTTAGCTACAGCAGGCATTCTGCTGTGTCCAGAAGCCGGCATCCTGTGCACAGGTGCGCCTGTTTGCTTTCCCTCCTCCCCTTGTGGGGGCGGAGTTAGAGCGTGAGTGTGGCAGCCACAGTTTTTTGTAAACCCCTTTTGTAAAGCAGCTGATTTAAAGTTACATTAGACTGAGAATCCTGGCAAACTAGTTGGAATAACTTAAGTCATAAGGTACTATGCTACAAGTTTTTCATGGGAGGCAGGGTCCCAGTAAGCCCAGGGAGGGGAAGGCAGACAGAGACAAAGAACATGTGGTGAGACTGTGGAGGAGGCAGAAAAGGTGTGCTGACATCTTAGGTAAGGGAAGGGAAGGCAGAGCCTAGAGGCATGACACACGCTTAAGGGATTAGCCATCACCTGTGTCTCTAGGTTGCTCCCATTGATTGGTACTGGCAGGCTTTCAGGAAACTCCACTCTCCAGTCACCGAATAAATCTGAGGCTTGGTCTCAGCCCAGAGGAAGGGAGCCTGAGCTCTCCCAGAGCTGGAACCTCCTTGAGGCCAGAATTGGCAAGGAGTGGCTTGCTTAACTTCATGACAGGGAAAGTTTTTCAGGAAGATAGGAGGAGATAGGTATGGTAAGCAGTGCAAGAAGTCTGTTTACATGGAGAAGGAGGAGGTTTGGGAGAGGAATTGGCTGATTTAGAAACTGGTTCACAGGCTAATAGAATCTGTGCAGGGGAACAGAAAGGACAGTGGGAGGGTTTGAAGTACATGTTTTGGCTTGCAAGTGGTGCAGAGGGCTGGATTTAGACGGAGGTATGAAAAGGCTTGGACATAATGGAATCTCTCCCCATCGTCCCGATCGCTCACAGTAGTTATATGTCCCATAAAAGGTTGGGATCTAAAGACCCGAAAAGGGGCCAGTGACTTTGGTTGTCTAAAGGATAAGTGGGCCAGATTTGAGTGCAAAAGCAGATCAAATTTTTTGTTTTATATCTGGGGTCAAACTCAAGGTGTCCAAATTATTGAGGAGGCATTTTAGAGGGGAGTCAGATGGCAAAGAGGAGGCAGCCCCCATAGTGGGAGCTGGTTGGAAGGATATATGGAATTGCGGGGCATCCCAACGCAGCTCGAATATCCTGAGAATGGTACAAGGCGCATGAGAAGCAGTTGTCACTGCGTTCAAGTGGCTTGTAGGGCCCCTGGGGCCTGGAGGCTGTGGGTCACCCAGCGCCGAACTTTGCAGATGGGCAGTCTCTGAGACCAACAACAAAAATAGACCCAAGCCGAACAGAGGGAAGGGAACGCACCTCTACCATCTGAGTCCCAGAGAGAGCTGAAAAGGGAGGTGTTTAAACCCCAGAGACACCGAAGGGAGAGACTGCAAAGGGAGCCCAATAAGGGTATGTGGACTCACCAAAGGATGTTCAGTGTTGGATGCGAGTGAGGGCGATTGGGAGGATGAGTCCTGGCCAGTCACGTCCTCAGGGTGGTTGTGGGGTGAGTCGGAATCGCAGTCCCACCAGGATTAGTGGGGAGAGGGGAGACCCAATTGGAGTCATGGCACCAAATGTAGGCCCCAAAGTGACCACGGGGAGAGGAGTGATCTGGCCAAGAGATTCTTCATTACTGGGTGGGAGAGGAAGAGGGCGAGGGGGGGGGGGTTGGGGGGCAGTTGGGGGGCAGGGGCTTAAATACGCCTCAGTGAGACTTGGCATGATCTGATTGGTTAGGATCTTATGGTTCATGCTGATTGGAGGTTGGGCAGAAGGAGAATTCAAGCTAGACTTGAGGCAGGACTGTGACCCTGGAAAACAGAAGCTTAAGGGTGCAGTAAGAACTGAAACCTATCAGCACCATTATTGCCAACAAATGTTTTTTAAAATAAGTTGAAAAACATTGTCAAAGGGAAGGACACTTGCCTTTCTCTGCATCAGTGAAAGAAAATTCTAAGAATGCCCTTTTATGAGTTTGTGTTCCCCAAAATCCATGAAATCCCAAAGTGAGAAATTAACAGAATGGTCCAGGATTCACAGGTGCCCTCAGGCATAGGATAGAATACAGAACTTCAGAGCAATGTCCTTCAACCAAGATCTGGATGAGTCATCAGATTTAGGTTAGTCAAATGGCAAAATAAAGTTAAGCTAAAATATTTTTAAGGTCATTTCCAACTAGACTTTCTGTTTATCCCATGTGGTTTGTTCGCCACATCTGAAATTTTTACAAACTAGTATCACCATCATCTCAAGTATTGGCAAATATTAAGTGAATTTTCTGGATGTCTCTTATTTTCCTACAATGTTGCAAATTACATGATGCTTAATACATCAAAATTACCATGAAGGACACACAAAAAAGATTTTTTTTCTTTTATTATTCATATGTGCATACAAGGCTTGGGTCATTTCTCCCCCCTGCCCCCACCCCCTCCCTTACCACCCACTCCGCCCCCTCCCGCTCCCCCCCCTCAATACCCAGCAGAAACTATTTTGCCCTTATTTCTAATTTTGTTGTAGAGACAGTATAAGCAATAATAGGAAGGAACAAGGATTTTTGCTGGTTGAACACAAAAAAGATTTATTTGGTTACTTCCAAACAACATAAGCAGCTCCTGATTTTGTAATTGAAATTTTATTCTACTCAGAAGATGATCAAAACTGAAACTGAAGAATTAGCAACTGAATCATCATTAAGTGTTACTTGAAACAGTTTATATAATTCTCTCAGATCTGTAGAAAATGACAACCAACATGTTTTGGAGGTTGATTTGAAGAGCTTGAAGGTCACAACTATGGTTTACCAGTCCTTGCCCAGCAAGAAAGGGAACCATTCTTATTAAAACTTTCTGTTAATTTCTATTGTTGGTGGTTGAGTTTCTTTTGCTTTTATTTCACTGGTTTTACAAGCAGAAGATATTTCTATCCAGATGGAAACTTCAGTTAACTCTCATTAATTTTAGTTTATGTTCTTTGAAAACCTCCATCTAATTGTCTAAGGCATTTCCTGCACTACTAACAGGAAAATTGTCATTTTGGTAATGGCCTCCATGTAAACAAAGAAGAATGGCTGCTGTCCATCACATAGACAGATGTTTTTGCCTGCAAAGCAGCCCTGCCAGGTCACTGTAGACAAACTCTTAACTTCTCTGAGCTTTGATTCCTTCACTGTCATTTAGGCCCCAAAGTCATTCAGGCCCCCAAACTCATGTGAAGTTGGGCTAAAAATAAGTGAAAAGAAATGTAGATATTAAAAAGATGCATAGCACATAAAATCAGATTATTTCTAGAAATGCAGAACTGGATGGAGACAGCAAGAGTAAAAAAAGAAAAAACTGAAATAAAAAAAGCTAGGCTATAGTTCTTCATTAACTGCTTTCAACTGGAAAAGTCAGTCACTGCTTTGATTCTTTTTTTTTTACAAAACTACAAAAGCTTACAATTTTCCCCTGCTGGTATACTAAGGCATGTGACTTTGCCCTCTTAGTTCATTCTCTAAGTGCTCATTAGGTGATTTAAAGCTCATTAGGGCCTTGGGAAGGGGAGGGAGTGTTTAAGACACCAAGAGAAAGAATCATTTCTTCTCATACTATGACAATACTTAATGAAGGTTTGGTAGCCAGGTGTGGTGATGTAGGCCTGTAATCCCAGGACTTGGGAGGCCAAGGCAGGAGGATCTTGAGTACAAGACCAGTCTGGGTTATATAGTGAGACCTTATCTCCAAAAAACAAGCAAACAAAAACAAATTTGGTGAGTTGAATTGAATTGACTTGGGTTGACTTGAATTCAATCTAAATGAATCAGTTGCAATTCATACTGTTGATTTCCAGACTAACGTTCTTGTTTCTGAGAATCCTATAAACCTGCCCTTCAAAAAACCCAAAACATCACTGTCATTTCTTCCTAAAGACAGGTAATATTTTAAAAGTTTTAGCTTAGGTTTTCCTCAGTATCTTTCTTCTGCAAGGTTAGTTATCCTTCGTATCTATTATTTCCAGTTAAAATCATAAATAAAATGATATTTCTCACTGTGCTTTTTGTTAACGTCTGATTCTTCAAAGTAGACTTTCATGATCTGCGAGGGCAAGAGCCACATCAACCACATCTGTTCACCTGTGACTGGCTGAGCGCTTGGTATGGACTGCTTAATAACTACTTGATAAATGGATGGAAAATAGTAAAATTAGTTTGTAATTACCACTGTATCTGTAGGATAACGTTGGAGAAAGGAAAATGTTCTTTTTTGTGCATTTATGTTTAAAAAGGTTGCTATAGATGTCGTTTCTCTAGACCAGCCCACTGACGTTAGCTTTAGGTCTGTGGAAATAGATGATTTCCTTCATGTGTTCCATTCTCTAGAGACATTGCTATTTATAACAGGAAAAAGGGGATATGACAATTTGCCAAGGTGTTAGGGCACAAAATGCACAAACTAGAAAAACTGGAGTACAACAGAATTTATTTAGCATTGACAATGGGCTTTAGCTTACTTTAGCTTTTCAAGTGCATGCTGAATACGATTTTATGGTGAAGGAACTGAAGCCCAGTGGATTCTGTGGTTTCCTGGAAGGGCTGTTGTGTGGGCAAATACATCTGTCCACATGATAGATGGCAACAATTCTGCCTCATTTACACCCATGGCATTACTGGTTATTAAGACTTGGATGTTACCAAGGACAACAACGGGGTTCTAAGAAAAACAAGATCACAAAACCTCTGTTCTTTGCAACAGTCTTTTATAGTCTCTCACTACATTTTAAATCAGGAAATTGATTTAAAACTTGATTCAGGACTTCCTTTATATTACCTGTATATTATTCCATAAGACATATATTTCTTCTGAGAATATATATATATATATTTCGTTTATATATATATATATATATATATATATATATATATATATATATATAAATGAAAAAGTTCAGCTGCGATTTATCAAATTATTGTGACAATTAAAGAAAGGGAATGTTTGTGAAAGGTGTAAGAGATTCTAGTACCCACTAAAACATCCTTGGAGCGCCAGTATCTGAGGGAGGGAAATGTAGGTGTCCTAGATCAAGTTGAGAGAGAGAGAGAGAGAGAGAGAGAATAGGCTTTGCTTTTCCCTGCTGGGGGCAAGCCTTGGAAGGGTAGATCTCATCCCTGGCTCCAGTCTGTCACTCATCTTATGAGGTGAACAGCCTTCTTCTGCCATGCCCTTTCTCCATGATGTTTTTGTCTTGAGGAACTACTGAATCGTGAGGAAAACAGCCTAGAAAATTAAAGGCAAAGGAGATGAAAAGATCTGGAATGCCCACTAGGAGAGGAGCCACAAGGCTAGGTCAGACTACTCATCTCAGAATGGTTACATGAGAGTAAGATAAATTTTGCATTCTTCAAGTAGCATGAACATGGTCTTGGTTTTCCTAGGGCAGAACAAACAATCAATGGATGGATTTAAACCACTGATTAGGTCCAAGCCCTCATAGTTTAATTGTCTAATTGTCCTAATCTTCTAGGTGTCTTCATCCAATCAAGTTGACGATCAAGCTTTCTTATCGCAAGAACATCACAACTATACTGTGAGGGAGATTTGGAAATGTAGCACCTGATGGAGAAGCTATGGCTCCAGCAACAATTACAATGCTATGGAATAAAGAAAGGGAAATTTGGGTGGATATCCAGAAGCTGTCATCAAAAGGACAATCTTTCTTACAAGGATTTATTTCCTCATTTACAATTCAAGGGTAAAATATCCCAGTGTTTTTAGGCTACAGTGTTTTTTATTTACTCCAGTTTACTTATTAAGTATCCTGGCTTGGTAGTCTTGAGGGCTTAAGTTTAATCAAACATTGACAACATTATATTTCATACTCCTGTTGCTTTTGTAATATTTCAATAATGTACTATCTTTGATATAATTTATCCTTTTTTTGTGGTCACTGACATTACTCTTAATGATTAACTGGTACAATTTTATTATTGCATCAAAGATTCATGACTTTGTCTAAAAAATCATTTTTTCTTTGTTCTTCTCTCTTCCCTAATGCCTTTAAATATATTTCTGTATTTCCCTTATAGTTCCTAAGAGTCAAAGGATTATTTTTAAATATGTCCAAGTGTCTTCTGTGGCCTTTTATTGCTTTTAAAAATGCTGAAACTTATTTATCAAAAACAATCATGTGTACCCTTTTAGGGGGTGTGGATACTTCTTGTTGTGGCTTCCAATCCCTCCGTGTACCCCGTGGGGCTAGTGGCTGATTTTCTCCCCTTCCCGGGAATGAGTTTTTCCATCACTTTTCACTACTCACATAATTAACTTTGGGGCTTAGGGGTTTACTAATTGGAACCTTGACAATCTCCTACTGTTGGAGAAACTTGGTTTGGCAAAACCACTTAGAGGCACTATTCACAGGAGAAGGATGACTTATGATCTCACCATATTCAGACAGAGCCTAGACTCAGTCCTTAGTGCTTCTTAATCCTTCAACATTCCAAACCTTGATTCTATTATAAAGAATAAAAGACACCACCACTCCTAAAATCTTGGCATGAGTGGCCTGGTGAGCACAAATTAATTGTGTACTTTGCTGTTTCTCAAAAACAGTTGTTTAGCTTCTTTGGGGCAAATTATTTAGCCTTGAAGACAATGAACTCTTCCAGAATGCTAGGGGAGCATGCAGACTAGGTCACTGCTTCAGTAGCTTGAAAGAGTCATTGTGTTTTATAAAAGTTAGGACCTTCAGAAATAGGAGCTGACTCACTGTGAGACAAATCAATAAATGAGATAAATCTCACATAAAATTTGCTTAAAGACACAAATGGCAATTTAATAATATGTTACACAAACATGAACTTATGAAATTACCAAGTGTGAGATGAACATTTAATGAACGATGGTTGAAAGGCTGTTTTTAAACCCTAACTCGTAAAGATGACAGTGAGTACACTTTTCCAACTTTGTCTTTTGTTTTCATGAAGTATCAGAGATAGATGGTGCTTAATTTTTCTTTTTAAATTTCTCTAATATGGTATATAAAAATAAAGGCTTTCATGGGAATTAATATGAAAGAGTCCTTTCAGAGTTCCAAAAATATTACCCAAACTTTGCCAAGATTAATAAGGTCAAAGTTTCCATGGAAAGCATCATTTCATGGGAGTTATGCCTGTTCAGATGTGTACAAAAAAATACCTACTTAGTCTTCCCTTCTGATGTACACTTCATGGTTGATACTATTTAGGCTACCATTGTTTGGTTCATGTTCAAAGACTGAGGTTTTGTTTATCTAATTTAACATTAAAAATAACCATATGCACTCTGAAGTCCTTATCCTACTTCCACATACATATCTGAAGTAAGTTTGGCAGATATTATTATTATTCTTGATTTTCCAACTTTTAATAATGAAGGTGAAGTATAGAGGCCCAAAGTGACCGTTAGGTCCGTTAGGAACCATGTAGCAAGCAAGGTCAAGGTTTTTCATCTACTAAAATATCTCTCCAATTTGCCACCGTGTAATAAATCTTAATGATATGAAATAATGGATTAAATTCAACAGTTATATTCAAAGACTACACTTTTATTCTGATGTTTTGCCTTAATTTTCAGAACTGGGACTGGCCACTTCACATGGTTTAAAAAAAAAAAAAAAGGAAGCTCCTGGAAACAAGGTCAAATCTAGACTTGGAATCTCTAGGTCTGCCCAGAAGAGCTTGAAGAGGAGGCAAGGTGACTGGTGCATTTACAGTAACCATTGCTGTCTTTGAGAGATAACATCATTGTAACCAACACCACCATCTCATTAGCGCAAATTCTAATCTGGCTTTGTGTGAAATTTTCCATTCAGTCTTTGCTTATTGTCCTTTGGTGGAGAGATCTGGCAAGTGATATTCAAGTGACCTCATTCCTCTGAAATGTGTGCTCAAGCCAGAAGCTGAATTTTGTTAAATGGAAATGACTTGAGGGGGAAGGAAAATATGGAGCTTGTACTAGTTGAGAGGCTCTTAGTGAAGAAATAAAAAATGATTGTCTCAGGATTGAATTTGACTTCCCTTTTTAGGATGTATTAACAGATGGCGATAGTTGCAAGCAATCTGAATAGAAAAAGAATTTACCAAATATAGGGAGTATTAGATTTGGTGGTAAATCAAATTAACTCTTATGAAAATCAAATTTCCTAGAAGGTGGTCATTTACATTTGGCAGAGAACTATACAAAATATGAAAAACTTGCACCATTTTGTACTTAAATATTTTCCAAATTTTTCCATAATATCTGTAGGTAAAATAAACTCAAAAATAGCACTAGAATATTGACTTAAGAGGTGAGAATAAATTATATGTTGGAATACTCTAGATGTAATAGGATTTACCTTGTGTCATCCTCTATGCAATCAGATCAGAACTGTCAAATAAAAAGGACCAATTTATTTGAGTACTGCTGTGAAAGAGAGACACACTTATGCTCATAGAAAAAGATACAAGGACCTACACATGTATAGATCTATAAGAAAAGGAGCATAATATATGTAGTAATGTATGTCTGCATTTAGAAACTGAATTTCTTTCTTGCATGAAACAACAAAAGCACTTTGGTGTAATTTGATGTGGCCAAAAGATATTCAGTAGCAATCCAACTAGACTGAGGTCCATACCTCATACCTGCAAAATCTCTATGATCTTAATCTTCCTAAGCCTGAACTCCCTCATCCATGTAAGTACATAATGGCATTGGGAATAAAATAAGAAGAGAAGTGCATGCGTCCAGTAGGTCTTCAATAATGATATGTTCTCTTTCCTTCCCCTGGTGTAATTGTTGCATGTGAGGGATAAAGTTTTGGCATTCTGTTGCTAGAAAGGTAGAATTTTCTAAGTTGCACACCATTAATTAGCATCCTATAATATTTTTAATAAGCATACTTTTTGCAATTTGAAATTTTATGGTAATAAAATTAATGATAACATAAAAGATGAAACTTTATGTTAATTTCTCTTTCTACTACATGCACACAGATTGGCTCATTTTAAATGACTGAATTTTAACATGTGTCAGAAATGTTCCACAGTTTTGCAAATAATTTAGAAAAATACTATTCACAAACACTTTTGCTTGTCCACTATGTTTTCAACGCTGTCAAGTAACTCTATCCTGTGTTTAGGTCCTAATACAGATATATATTAGACAAACATGCACAGGTGAAATGAATGAACACTGTATTCTAACCAAATAGAGTAATGAACTTTATTCGGTTGAGAATAGAATAATGATTATTCCTGATTTTAGGATGTTAGGAACCACAATTTCTGAGCTGATAATTGTTTAGAGTCTGAATTCAGACAAATGGATCATTCATAAACACAGGACTTTCTGCTCTGATTTTTTCTCAGTAATACTGGAGAGTTTCCAGGTTTTAGAATCTTGGTTGCCCATTCCCCAACCTATCAGAAAAAACTCCATGGAAACCTTACAGTCGAAGCACATTTAGGCATGTTTAAATGCCTAAGTTTTCTTATAACAGATTACATTTAAAATTTACAGAGCTGTTTTATTTGGTGAAACTTTACTTCTCTTCATGACCACAAAAATCTTAATTTTTTCCTTTATTCTCTAAGTCAGTTAATGCATTCATATATCCAACTAAGTATATTGACTTTTAGTTTCATTATTTATAGCTTTATAATATTGGCTTTGGCCTATAACATCTGCTTTATGAATAATTCCATGTAACACAAAATCATAAACAATGGTTTATGAACATTTTGCATTTTTCAATAGGTTCAGAGGAGCAAATGGGTATGATTAATTTTGGGTGAAGTGAAACCAAATCCATCACCCCAAAACACTGGCTTTTCAATGATTAAACATTTTTAAATGATTCAAGTTGAGTTGAGCAAGTCAGTTGTTTTGGTTGCTTCCTGTTCAATGACCTGATTTTCTTGAGAAGTGATATGGCACTTCTCATATCACATGGCACAGGGGTCGCTGATGCCAACTCTGGGCTCCATCCAGTTAATCCTGGTCTTATCCATTGCCATATCCCATGCCTCCAGCTGTAGCAACTGGCTTAAGGATGGTCACAAGACCCAGATTGTTCACAGGAGAGTTGACTCCAGGACCTTTGTTGAACTATTGAGAAAAAGTGTTGATTTCCCTATGGGGCTGATGAACTGCTGTGATGTCAGCCTGAAGTGAGTGGTGTATGCCTACCATGATTGGGAACCTACCCTAGAATGGCACTCACATCTTGAACAAGACCTGAAACAGAAAGTAAGGTTCTTTACAATAGCATTTAGTCAGAGTTTGCCTGAAGCACAAAGGAATATGTGTGTCACATTATAAATAATGTCTAACATTATAAATAATGCGAGACACCATGTTCCTTTTTAATTTGGCTAGTTGGTTACGCCAATTTTAAATTGTTTTCTGTCACTTACAACCAGAATAATCTGATCAATACCACAAAAACTGTATTCCTTGAGTTCCTTAAGAAAGAGTAATAGATGGGGTTGAAATTGATTAAAGTATGTTATATACTTATGGAAATGTCATGATGAAATCCTTTACTATGTGCAATTTAATGTATGGAAATAAAAAATAAACTTTTTAAAAAAAGAATAAGTCAAATAATACCATAAAGAAAATTATAGCAATTTAATTGTTCTTTGATATACCTAAATGTCCTTGGTCCAGTCTACTATGATAATGTGGTCTATTATCCTGACATGAATCTTTGGTGAAACAAAGAGGCACTAATATAAGGGTTTAGAACCTAACTATAACCCAGACGCAAGCCAATAAATTTTAGGGAAGCTTAAGTTGGCACCAATTTTAAGTTGCTTGTAACTCAGGTGACTTTTCCATAAAGTCTGATAAATGTGTATCCCTCCCCTGGCCATACTGAACTGCACCTCTTTCCCTGTGTATGGCACCCTCTTACTGCCCTTCATAAACTGTTTCTCCCACCTAGAATGCTCTTTTTTCTGTCTAATTAACTTGTATTTATCTTTTCCATTTCAGTACCAAGACACATCCCTGGCCTCTGGGTAAGATTAGGTCCTCAATCAACAATCACATCCTTTGTACTTCTCCTTCTTAGTACTTTGTATATGTGTAATTAATTCATGATTATTCCTTTAATATTTGTCTTCTCTGCTACACTGTGTACTCTACGAGGTGAAGGGAATTCTGGTTGCCTTCCAACACCTAGCCCAAATCCTAGCACATGAAAAGTACTCAATAGTAATTTCCCTGTAAAATACACAATTTAGGTTCATCATCATTATTTCAAATACTTTTTCTACTCTGAAACCCTGACTTAGCCTTCTTGTTCAAAAAGATTGAACAGAAGACTTGCTGCTTTCTTTCCCCTTCTTTCTAATTGACCTGTCCTTACTAACTGGTTCTCTCAAACACTTTTCCCAACACTCATTGTTAGACAGTCATTGTTCGTTTAACACTTATAAATGATAGCTGTAATTTGAGGAGCATGACTTTATGATACCTTACTAAGCAGATGCTTGCAATTTTTCATGAAATCCATGTTTCTCTATGTGCAACAATTGTCTCTCTTAGAATCCTGGTTTGGAGATATCAAATGACAGCTGGGCAACTAATGCACATGTAGTCACAGCTGTTTGGGAGCCTGAGGCAGAAGGACTGCTTAAGTCCACGAGTCTAGGACCAACCTATAAAACATAGTGAGACTCCATCTCAAAAGAAAAAAAACCCAAGTGATGCTTAGAAACTACCCTCCGTTCCTCGACTCATTTCTCAGAGAAATAACAGCCACTTTAGAGGTAATATTCTTATTTATTCCTTCTCAAAATACTCTTTAAGAGTTTCTTCTAATAATTTTGAAGCCTCTATACTTTGGAACAAAAATCACTCAAGGTGAATTTTGGAATTTTCTCTCTTTTGCAAGAACAATTTTAAAAGACACAATTTCATCCCCATCTTCAATATTCCCCTACTTCCTATATAAAATCTGAATGTGTATGGGCAATCAAAAATAGTGGTTGACATGTCATTTCATTTTTTTTTATTTTTAATTTTTTAGTTGGCACATAAAATTGTACATATTTATGGGATATTCATGTACTATGTAGATTATGATGTTTGTGAATATAGAAATCATTATAGTATAAAATACTTTATCTTGAGTGTTAGTGGTATGACCTATATAATTCTTAGTACTTTAAAAATGCATAAATATAGCAGTCCCTCTTTTATCTGTGGTTTCACTTTCTGCAATTTCAGTTACTTCTGGTTAACCATAGCCTGAAACTATTAAATAGAAAATTCCAGAAATAAGCAATTGGTAAGTTTTAAGTTGCATGTCATTCTGAGTAGTGCAATGAAATCTCATGATGTCCTCTTCTCCTGCCTGCAACATGAATTTTGTCTTTGTTCAGTGTATCCTCTTGTATATGCTACCCACTCAGTAGGCCCCATTATCATATTGACTGTCACCATACAGAGTGCTTGTGTTCTAGTAATCTTTATTTTACTTAATAGTGGCCCCAAAGTACAAGAATAGTGATGCAGGCAGTTTAGATATGCTAACAAAACAAAACAATAACCTGTAATGTTTCCTTTATGCAAAAAAGTAAAAGTTCTTGACTTAATAAGGAATGAAAAAGCATCAAGCTGAGGTTGCTGAGATTTCCAGCAAGAAAAAATAGAGGGAAACCTCAGTACATATAGTATTCAGCATTTTCAATCATTTTAGGCATTCACTGAGAAGCTATTCCCCCTGAAGACAAGTGGGGACTCTGTAAAGTAAATAGTGACTTATTCAGGTTCTCATTAAAAAGCATAATCAGAGTGAAATAAACTTGACAGTGGATTTCCCACTATGTCTACTAGGACTGTAACTGACTGTCACAAGGATCTACCTTTGACCTGACGTATCACACTAGCAATACTTAAGAGGGTATTTAATTCACTTTTTTATGAAGCCAATGGAAATATTTTTGAAAATAGTCAAAACTAAACATTGGAATGAGCAATATTTAAATTGCTGTACACTTTACTTCAATATAAGTCACAAATAGCAACAAAGGCTAATACTGTGAAGTTTTTATTTAAAATTCCAATTTCTCCATATTAAGGAACAACCTTGAGCCAAGTTTGATGAAGAGCTTTATCTCCATTCTCTCTTGGTCAGGATTGCTCATTGGTTTTCCTTGCCTAAATTTTGCTTGTCATCTAATTCATTCCATATTTTGTCCTCCTTTCTTTTCTTTCTTCTCTCTTTCTCTCCCTCCCTCCCTTCTTCCCTCCCTCCCTCCCTCCCTCTCTTCCTTCCTTCCCTTCTTTCTTTCACAGTACTGAGTTTTCCCTTGTGCTTGCTAGGCTGGCCTAGACTACAGTCTTTCTGTCTATGACCTCCTTTATAACTGGAATGACAGGTGAGTACCACCACACCCAGCTTACTGATTAAGTTAAGGGACACTGGTCTCAAACCAAAATTCTCCTGATCTCTGCCTCCTGAGTAGTGGGATTATAGATGTGAGCCACCTTGCCTGGATTTTTTTCTTTCATTACTATTCTTTCTACTACTGGCCATCCTTAAAAGTAGTCTCCATTATCTGTGGAAGATGTTTATACACACGATCTTGAAAGAACTTCTTGGTCATCTAATAATGTAAATAACCTCATGTGTTTATTTGGCAAGTGTAACAGGTAACACATACATAAAATTAAGATAGTAGAAATAAAAATTATTAATAGAACTCTAGACTTTTTCCTGTGCTTTTGCCATCTGAAACTCTGAGAGCTATCTATACTGATGATTTTGACATAGTCAGAGGACTGAATCATGAAAATAAGAATTGTTAAAGAGTAAGTCTGTAAAATGTTCATTCTAAGTTAGCTGCATGATGGGGTCCAGAACAGACTGGAATTAACAGTTATGTACTATGGTTCAACAACAGCCCAGGACTGTGGTTCCAATGTTGATCACACACTAAATTATCTGGGTGCTTTCAAAAAGTACCCACGCAGCCCTGTCCTGGATCACACCTGTATGCCAACGGTTCTTAGTCTTTAATATGCATCAGTTTGACCTGGGGATAGTTTAAAACTATCTTTAGAAGCACATCTTTAGAAAATTCTGTTTCATGTGGTCATGGTGGAGTCCAGATATCTAGATATTAAAAAACTAGGCAGGTGATTCTAATGAGCAGTCAGCATTGGGTGACAGTGACTTGTGTGTCCTTGAGTGCACATATGCAACACGAATATGCAGTACTAACATTTCTTCTACTAGGCCTGAGCTGAGAGTTGACCATGGGTTTGCATGACCTGCTCACTGCTGAGGTCATCAGAGATCTGTTTATTTGAGGGAGTCCATTGTAAGGGAAGAAGCACCTAAGTAAGATGAGTCAGCTGTGTACAAAGTCTTAGTCATAGGTGTGCGAGGGGTGAGTCTGAGTGCAGCAATCTGTACTGTTCTGAAAGCTCTGACCCTGTTCCAGTTCCACAGACTGGTCCTAGGAGAGGGAGGGAAAGAAGAAAAGAAAGAAAGAAGGAAGGGAGATAGGATAAGAGAAAAGGAGTGAGGGAGGGAAAGAAGGAAGAGAGGAAGGGAGGAAGGAAGGAGTGAAAAACCCTAGCTACAACAGAATTAAACACGGAACAACAAAAGAAATTCTCCCTGCTTCCCCAGAGATGACCTACAATTTGGCTTCTGCATGATGAGGCCACTTGTACTCTGCAGCAGTGTGTAGAGTGGGTAGAAATGATCACAGCTCCTGGTGCAGGGCAGAATTAGCAAAATGTGCCTGGTAGGTGTTCTGGCTAGAAGATGAAACCCATCATTTTCCACTATCTCCCCCCTCTACACACACACACACACACACACACACACCTAGTGGCTTTCAAATGTATCTTAAAAAATTTTGGCAGGATGCTCATGTACTATGTAACCAGGTAGAGCTAAGGGCTGGTGATTCTGCTGCTATCACTCTCATATGACCCTATCTATTTCTCAGGCTAGAGGACCAGGAGGAACAACATTCACACACACACACACACACACACACACACACACACACGCACACACACGCACCACTTACACATGGTTAACCTTACATGGAAGGGAAGGAAGACACACACTCCTAGGGATGCAGGAGGCAGAAGGTCAAAATGGAGGCTGGCCCCAAGCAGAGGATGATGAGTGCCTTGGAGTGCCAATTCACCTGCCCCTCTGGAAAAGCTCACAAGACTAATTCTAGAGTCACATCTTTACTGTGTTACACACACACACACACACACACACACACACACACACACACACCCTCAAGGTTCTATGAGTTTGTTTCTAGAATGGACCAAAATCCTTTCTTCCCTAGGAACTGGTAAAAACTGTGGCCAGGATTATATTCCTGACAAGATCCATATTATATGTGGTTTTTTCTTCCTTTTCTTTTTTAAATTATTTGTTCTAAGTAGTCTACAAAAGGCTAGCTACTTTTTTTGATAAATAACATTAATTTTAATTACAGAAAAAAAACTTAGCATCTTTGCAGATGCCAGATCTGAATGCCTACTTACAAATTTTCCCTACTGAGTTTTGTGCAATGATGAGACTACAGCAGATCTACCATGTTCCAGAACATTCCATAAAATGCTTCCTCCCACAGTTGCCAGTTAGCCAGAAATGGTCTCTTTCCATGTGAACTGTGGCTGGGTATTATTATGTGTAGACGGGCCTAAATTGTGGTGAAAAGACAGATAATTCAGTAATGAATACTTTCTAAAAATTTATTTACCTTTGATTACATGTTGCTTCCTAAATTTCACTGTCAGAAAGTCTGGCCTTTCTTATGCAGATTCTGTTGTTTAGCTCTCTAGGATCATAAATGCAGGGAAGGGATTAAGAGAAAAATGAGCAACTCCATCGGGACATTTTTTAAAGATTTCTTTTCTGGAAGAAGCTTTGACATTTTGTAACTTAAAGCATCAAGTCTTGTTATTAGCATATAAAAAAGAGCATAAAAATCAGCTCTGCTGTATGTGGTGATACATGCCTGTAATCCCAGCACTCAGGAGGCTGAGCAGGAGGCTTGAGCACTCAAGAGGTGGAGGTCAAACTGGCATATAGTGACTTCCAGACCAGCCTAAGTGACATTACTCTCTCCTTGAGCAGTGTTGTGTACTCTCTAAAACCGACCTAACCTGGGAGAGGCAGTGCCTCCAGGGTCAGCACAGGTCCCAGGTATCAAGCCACAAATTCAGAAAATAAAAAGAGACGGTAATACACAAACATTCCACAGTTTCAAATAACAGTAGGGACAATGGATGATTCATATCTGATCTGTTCAGTTGGGAAAAGAAGAGGAGAAATATTAGGAAGATAACCATCCCTCTAGATGCTCCACATTTGGTGACCTGGGGCCTTGTTAATCAGAACCATCTGATGTCATCAAGGCACACTTCGTATATTCTTCTGTATTTGTAAAGACATGGTCAGTTAGGATGCTCCAGTCTTCAGAAAGAGAACTGCTGTGCAAATGGTTTTCAAATCCTCAGCTGATCATTCTAGAAACTTGACTAGTTCCAGAACCTTCTATGATTCCAAGTCCAAAGGACTTCACATCAAAGAATTCTTTGCTTATTTTGCTACCCAAGATAATTGCATTTATACAGTCTCTGGGGATTTTAACAGCTGGCGAGCTCCCCTATGTAGGCTCTTATGAATGGTCACTATCAGTGACCATTGACCTTCTGAAATTTTCCTGAACTGATGAAAACTTTGCTGTGTTTGCTCAAATAAAAGTATTTCTTAGCTGTCTACTCTGGAGAAAATGCTGTTACATGATTTATTTATTTGTTCAACGCGTATTTGTTGAGTGTCGATGATGTGTTACACACTTTTCTAAGCATTGAGGATAGAGCAGTGAACAAAACAGACAAAAGCTCTGTTATGGATCTTATATTCTAATGAGGAGCTGGCAATAATGAAAGCAAAAACCTATCGCACATCAGCTGGTATAATTGTGGCAGAGTAAAGTGATGCAGAGAATATGGGGCAAATTCAAATAAGGCAGTAAGAAAAGGTCTCTATGAAGGTGACAATTTCAGCATAGACTCGATCACGTGCTGAGAGAGAACTGGTGGATGTAGGAAGCAAGATTGAGCCAGCTGGAAATAGAGGAGTGGTGGGTGGGACATGGGATGCGTGAAGAAGAGATTATGGAGAGAGTCTAGAATAGCGATGAGAGAAAAAGGACAATGAAAGACCTGTTCCCGGACCCAAAGGGCTTAATGGTCTCACCAGGGATAGAAGGTTTAGCAAAAAATCACTGGAAATAGATGGATTCTGTTAGATGGTTCTCACAAGCAATTAAATTCTGTGTTAAAAATCTCCACTGCTGTTTAGCAACTCTTGCAAGAATGAACAACCACACGACAGGTTGGTAACCCACAAAATTAAGGCAAAATTGTACATTCATCATAGCCACTTCTCACCAAGCATGTTCTCAGCATCTACTGTGCTGGAAATTAGGAAGAGGTAAAACTATGAATGTGAGCTTCCAGAACCATGTCCTGTGTTTTCTGTCCTTTTCTAGGAAGGCTCTGCATAAGGCCATGCTGGGATTTAGAGGTGCCTGAGACTGACTGCCACGAGGGAGGCAGGTGACTGACCCAAGTGGATTTGCACAAGGTTTGTGACTGAAGGAGAATGAACAACTGGGCTTCACAGGCATAGAGATTGAGGAGGACAAGGATTGGTATTCATGTTGGACCCTCCTCCTGGATCTATGGAGGTGTGTACACAGAAAGGTTGTAGGAGAAGCCAACCCTGGCTTGTTAATGACCCCTGGGAGGGTCAGCAGCTCAGGTTCTTTGGGTCGCCCTCTTCTGCAATATTGACAGAAGCTGTACGTGGAGCCCCTTTCCCACTTCTTGGGCTCTGGGGAAAAGAGACATGAACAAAGCGAGGTATCCAGTGTAGATCATGCGAGAACACTAATGAGGCATCCCAAAGCTTCCTAGTAAGAGCTGTTCAGAGCTCTGGGTGTTATAAGGAGGGGCTGCAAGAAGAATGTGACTGAAGGCAGAAGCAAGAGCCAAGAAGCAAGGACGGTTAGCGGAACAGGTCATTCTTGTGAATGAGAAGTTGGAGGCACTCACAGGTTAGCTCTGTGGAAACCAGCATCATATGTAAATATGTGTTGATACGTAGCCCCGCACTGTGTAAGTAATGTGTGGTCAATTTTTATGAAATTAAAGTTAAGTTTCTATCTAGTCTCTCTGGAAATTGATTTAAAACACGGGGTAGCAGAAGACAAGTGCATGCAGGATATAGATAATTAAATCAGAGGAGGGGAAAACCTTGAAGCCTGGAAGAGGAGTGAAGACAGGTAGGTTCATGGCCAGCTGTGGCTCTTGGCATTTCAGATGTCCCCCAGGTCAGTAGTTAGAATCTTCTGTCAACATCACAAGGAGCACAAGTCCTATGGGTCAGGAAGTCTGACAAAGTTAGGGATCCTTCTCTTTTAGTGTAAAAACCTTTACAGACTATTTTTATATCTTTCTAGAAACTGGGTTTTCATGCAGTGATCAAAAACATCTTTCCACCTATGCACAGCTGTGGAAGCATTTGAACATCAGTGAAAGTATATTATGCCATGTGTCGTTTTGTGTAGTAGCTTTTTATATAGTAGTTCATCCCAGAATCAGAGATTTTTCTCTTCCTCTCCTCCCCACTTTATGATTTTTAATAACTGATAACATAATCCATCTCTTTTTTTTCCTTTCTCCCGAGATACAAATCAGGCTAAAAATCTATGGCCCTTGACAACCATTAGCTTAAGGCTCAGAAAGAGACCTCTAGGTTTAAAAAGACCAATGATAGCAATTACTTACTGATAGCTTAACACTTAGAAAGAGACTGAGAGGTTTCAGAAGACTTAATGGAACCCAACAGGGGGTTAGTGAAAGAGTCCCCTTCCTCCCATACCCGCTACACCACCCAGCATGGTGGCCAATGCAATGTAGGTGTGTAGTGCTGGCAAGTGAAACAGCATCCTGAACTGGACAGGTAAAGCCACATCACTGATGCTCATCGCCTAGATCTACCCTGTGACGGTGTGGAATGGATTCATTGCAGGCTTCTCATCTTTTCTTTTTGAACACTGGACAAGACGCGCAGAGAACTATGCTGCCCTCTCGCGGTCAGAGTTAGAACTGGACGTTTATTTTAATGCTTCCTTCTGTCAGTAATTCAATTCCCAGAGCAATCTGCTGCTTGCCAAAGTGAAGGAAACGATTGGTAGAATTCACTGGATGAAATCCAGATCCAAATAATCCTCGTTTTGTCTGACTTGTCTGGGTAATGGCAGCTGCATGGTCCGATCCGGACTTTGGGGCAGTGAATCATGTATTTATTCTATTCATAACTCAGCTTCCTTATTCAAGATGTCTCTGCCCTTATTAAACATGCATGTGCTTTTTCATCAGTGAAATTTACAATTTTTCCTCATCTATCTCACGGAGCTATGATGACAATCAGTTAAAATTATGTGAAGCAGCTTGAAGTATAAAACTTTGAAGAAATGTGTTACTAGTGAGGAAAATGACTATTTAGCTGCTACTAGTTAGAATAGTTAATTCAGTTTTCAGTTTCAGGTTTCAGGATTTCCCCCAGATATTCAATCTCTCTCACTCACTCTCTCTTCACTGTCTATATAGAATATAATATATATATTATATTCTATGTAATTACCTCCCTCTGGACTTACTGATAAAAGTCTCATCATGAAGAAATGCTTCACTGTGAAATACACATCTCTACCCTCCTGATTGGCCCGCGGAGATTTTTCTTCTCAGGAATTCTCTAACCCACAATTCTGAAGCACCCATGCAATACAGCTGGAATTGTATAAGGATTGTTTTAAGCACATTTGTTTAGCATAGACAGAGTGGACGATGGAGGATTACCCCATAGTCGGTGAAGGCAAAATTTCCCAGCATATCACATCAACTTGCTCTAAACCACGTTCCCTGCATTAAAACCCAAAGAAAGGGATAATCGTAAGTCACTACTTAGATTTTTACATTTTTCACTTTTTTAGGCTAAAAACTGAGGGATAATGCTTGGATTCAAATCATGTTACATGGTGGTGATTATTTTTTCACCATAGCAAAAAAAAAAAAAACATATTATCAGTAAAATATAGGATTCAGAAACAAAACAAGAGGAAATGTATTTCCATATCCTGTACCAGGAAGACAGGCTATGAAGGAGCATTTCAAATATGGAAAATAGTTAACTAGTGCAGGTTTTCTGTTGTCCTTTATAATGATGCTCAAGACATTTAGCATTTTGTCTGGCAGATGTTAACAAGTACTTTAACCTTATAGTTGTATGGAAATTCAAAATAATAGCACAAACCAGCTGTTTAATTTGCATGTGGAATTAATTTGGTGCAAGGCTCAACATATCAACCCTTGCCCAGGTGCACGCTTGAATACCAAGGAATGTGTTGGCATCTCAGTGCCAAAATATGGACTTCCTTCTCTCCCTCCTTCCCTCCCTCCCTCCCTTCCTTCCTTCTTTCTTTAAGACAGCTTCTCACTATGCAGCCCAGTCTAGAGAACTCTTGACCCTCCTGCCTCACTTTTTCTAGTGCTGGGATTATAGAAGTGTGCCACTGTACTCATCTCTAATGCAATTTTCTTCACAAATCTTTTTCCTCCTCTACTTATAGTCTGATTCTTTAGCTCTTCACCAGTCAGATTCATTTCATTACTCAGGAGCTCAAAAAAGGGAGACTTTTCAATTACTGAGCCAGTTTTTTTCTATTTCTTAAAATAATAAGCTCTATGTCTTTTATATCTATTTCAAAAGATATGTTTTAGAGTGCATTGTCATTGTTTATCACATTAAAGTAAATTCTGACATACATATATATATAATATTAATTCACATCTGTATTTTACTTTTCCTGCTCAATTTTGTTTCTGCATTCAAAGTTACTGTCTGTATGTTTTTGTATGTACAGTATGCATGTCGTACAAACATAATAGTCAAAGGGCCAGTGGAAGTGGAATGGTGGAGTCAGTCCAAAGGCTTCAAAGAGACTCTGACACATCACAAACCACCCAGCCAACCCAGCTTCCTGTCCTGGTTCCTGTTGCTGTTGTCTATTTTGCCAGCTTCTGAGCTTGGATCAGACTAATCAATGAACTCACTTGCCTGGGAGCTGACATTTTCTGGAAATACTCTGCCTAAACTCAGTCTGCTGCAGACACAACTTTCATCTTCAGAACCAAATTTTGGCCTATGTCCCATGCGCCTTTAGGTATCTGACCCTAGCAAGTCAGATGTTTGGGTTGTATTATTTCTATCTTGTCACTGACGTGTTGTACTGTCTAGATTATGCAAAAGGGGCCAAAATAGGACAGCTTTGGTGATACATAAAATCACTATTTTTTTTCAGACTAATGCTGACATATACATCCAGTGGCTGAAATACATAAACTAATCTCCAGATATCCATGCACTTGGAGTATAACACAAAAATCTAGAGGCGAAGACAAATATAAAGAGAGCAAATGTAAATAGAAGCATCAAGGTATTGGTGTCAAACTTCTTTTCTTAGAAAAATAGACTGGTTTAGTCATAAAGATATACTAGATTTTGCATTGTTAATACTTGCTGACCTGGGGTGGGGAATGCTGAGGTCACCTGGAGGACTCAGGCACAGAGAAAATTTAGTTAAGACTTGTTGACCTTCTAGGCATAGAAAGAGAATTATGATCCAGGCATACTCTGCCAGGAAATGTGACAGGTCACAGTCAAAATGAAGAGAGTATGAAAATATATAAAATCATCTGTGGGCTACTGTAGAAAGTGTATGCAAAACATAAATGAGTTTTGTGCTTAAGACTTGAGTCCCATCCCCCAAATATCTCATCATATATATGCGGATATTCCAACGTCTGAAAACATCCAAGCTCTAACTCTAATCATTCCAAATGAGGGATAGTCAGTTTGTAGAACAAATCTAATCAGCGCTTGGGGGATTAGCAAATATTTCACTTCTGGATTTCTTAGTCTCATGGAATCACTGGTCTCGGTCTCTTGCCCTTGGGTGAACCAACTCCATACCACCAATGTTGGATCTCTACCAGCAACAGAGAATTTGCTTCTGCTTAGGATGAAGATAGCTTCAAGATGTCATCTCCAACTGAACAAGCAGAGAAAGTCAGGTAATCTACAAAACTGTAGTTCTAACTTCTCTTCAGCACACCTAGAAGCTGAGGTTGCAAGGAAACCAAATGAACTCAGCTCTGAACAGGGACAAGTCCAGAGGAGAAACAGCTATGTAGACTGTCTCTTCTTTGGTCAAGCATGGGAGGAATATGAAGTTGCCATCAGCTTGGAAGAAAACAGCCAAAGTTCAGCAAATTCTTAAAGACCAAGTGCAAGCTCATGCACTAGACAATTTGGAATACCAAGGAGCCTCAACCCTAAGGAGAATTTGTATTTGCCCTCTACCATTTTTTACACTATATGCTCATGAGTAAGTCTTGGGGAAAGGCAGGAAGCCCTCTCTCCATCAGTCACTGACCAAGATGCATTGCTTTTGATGGAGGAATAGGACCAGAAACTGTTTTCTCTGGGGGATGGGCTAGAAAACACTTTGGTGTTGGATCCTGTGCCAGACCCAAAACACAGGTCTGTTGTTGCTGGGAAAGAAGCAGGAAATTCTCTTCTGCCTGAGGTTCTGGGAAGCTTTTCAGTCAGAAACAATATTAGCTGAGGGAAATGACAAGGCATAGATGTGTCTTGTGGAAATCCCACTGCCACCACCTGCCTCTTAGCACCTATGACCCTGGAGAGCATAGCCTGAGGTGTCTGGATGAATCTAATGCCTTCCCCACTCCATAGGTGTCCACACCTCTGCCTAGAGCTGCTTATGCACCCCATCTAAATGTCATAGTTAGAGCCTAGCTACAGGAGCATCTGGAAAGAGTAGTTTTATTATTATTGTTACTGTTATTATTGTCTTTTCTGCTTCTGTAGTTTAAGCAGGCATTCTGCTGTACTTCAGAAAGTGATTTTATAAATGTGTTTGGATTAGGAGTTGAAAAGCCAGTCCATAACACCTACTGGACACCCATCCAACTAGAAACCATTACATCAGATTTACTGCTTCATGGTGCCAGAGGGTGCTTTTAACAAAATAAAATTCACACGGTGGTTCATATGTTTTTACTTGCGTTATGTCTTACCTTACTCCATTCATTTATAAATGCCACTTGTGACTTTTTCTTTGTTTTCCATTTTCTTTGAGGTGACCTTGTTATACGTGAGTGTCTAACATGTAGTTGGTATGTGCTCAATACTGTTGAAAAATGAGCAAACTCTGATAATTAGATAAGAAGAAAACCATGGAAAAGTACAGCATATTTACAGTCATCTTTGGGAAATACATAGGAGGAAGGCGGAGGGAGAAGATGCAGATGACATGTGCTCCAGTTCACTTGCTTGAATTGCAGCATTTTTGATCACAGAGCTATCAAGATGTATGTGATCCACTAATATACATTGGCTAAAACCGTGTTTAGTGGTTCATTTTGTCTATATCTTGGCCAAAATGTGTTATCATCTATATTTTTAGTGATGGCTTTCTAACATGTGAGAGGTGATACCTTATTTCTGTTTAATGATTAATTGGGTTAAATGTTCTATTCAAATATCTAATGGCCACTTTTTGTTTTCTTATTATAAATTATTACTTAATTTGTTAGTTAATCTTAATCAAATTTTTTATTTTCTTATTACTGGGTTGAGTTCCAAATATATGGGCTTTCAAACTCTTATCCATGTATGGTCCAAATCTATTCAATTATACATATTGTCCCTTTCTATATTGTTTATGTTGTCATGTGGAAGCTGTTTATTTGAACAAATCTAATTTTTAGTTTGTGATTGTACTATCTATGCTTTTGGAAACAAATACAAGAATCACTGCTTGATTCAATTTCATAGAGATTTCTATTTCCTACCAGCAGTCTTACAGTTTGAAATCTTGGAATTAGATATTAAATCATTTTAGTGTATTTTTGAATATTGGGTGAGACAAGGGTCTAATTTCATTCTTCTTCATGCAGCTGTCCAGTTTTCTTAGCACAGTTTCCTAAAGAGATTAGCCATTACCCACCATGTGTTCTTGACATCATTGTCAAAAATCAATTTACCATGAATTGAAACATAAATTTGCATATATATTTAGGGACCCTATATCATGTTTAATTATTGTATGTGGCAATTTGTGCATATTTAATGCTCCATTTTCTTTGTAATGTATTTTGTTGTATAAAAGTTTTAACTTTTATTGTATAACAACATTTCTATTTTTTTGGTACTGATGTGATTGATGTCATTTCAAAGAACCCAATAATAAGATAATAAGATATAATTAAAAAAAAGATGTATGTGGCCCATTCTCCTTACCTCCCCCTGTACCCCTCCCCCAAAAAGGAAAGAGAAATATTTAAAATGTTCCAAGCCTCTTTGCAGGTATAAAACATGTGTCTCCAGCAGGTCACTACCCTAAAAGTGCAAGCCATCAGCTAGAACCATGTTTGGAAGTCCCCAGACAGCCTGCAGCCACTGCTCAGTATATCTTCATGAGGCATTTACGCAAATTCCTGGAACCTGTGCCAGTTCGCCTTTCAAACTTGTTCACTGGCAACAGAAAAGGAAGCAAAAGAAATCCAAGGTCTTAGGGTGCATTTTTTTCATTCTCTTTCTACAGCTAAATAGAGGCTAGGAGCTTAAAAGGGGAATTCATAATAGCTGAGTAATAGCCAGGAAGGGAGATTAGCAAGAAACATTCCGAGAGCTGGGGACTGCTCTTGATTTGAGCAGGAGAAGAATTCAGTGCTCTGTCTGTGTGCATTCAGTTGCCAGGGCTGTAGGCATCAACCACCACTTAGAGCAGTGAGCCCCGGTGCCCTCCTTTTCCCTTTGCTATAAAGGGATTGAGATGGGGGTCTGCCTTGTAGTCATAAGTAAGAGGTCTCATCTCATACTGCTACTGGAGGACAGTGACCTGTGTGCTTTAGTCCCATCTGTCTACCCTGGGAGAACACTACATCTTCTCATGTTTGCAGAGAAACGTGGCATGGAGAAAAGCTCTTTTCAAGTGATTAATCTGTCTGATTTCCATATTTCAACAGCAAGTCAGCAATAAACAAGCAAACACACAACAAATTAATAAAATTGTTCTAAATTTCTTGGTAATGATCAGCTTTCTGCTCTTGGTTTCTTTTTTCAATAAGATTTTTTTCTTGATAACCGTATCTTGTACAGCTCCATAATTTGGCCAAATGTGGAATGTGATAGTGCTCCTGAAGGAGGGAAGAGGAGTGAAAATTTTCTTACATTTATGTCCTTTATACTGGGGATGGTTCATAATAAGCACAATGTTCCTTAAATGTATTTTCACTTGTATTTCTTTTCACACATATGTTGAATCCCTGTAACTCTTAATGCCCTGGCATCCCAGCCATTAAGTGGTGGGTTTCCGTGCTTCAGAGGTAAAGAAGGTCAGGAAATGCCACTGATAACTTCAAACTGGGGGCACTTATGTGTTATTCAGCTTTGCGTTATTGTGATAAAAGATAACCAAACTAAAAAGAAGACAAGTTCATTTTGACTCACAGTTTCATTCAGTCAGTGGTTTCCTGGCTCTGTCACTTTTGAGCCTGTGGCAAGGCAGTACACCATGGTGAGAGCATGTGACAGAGGAAATTGTTTATCTCATGACAGCCTGGAGACAAAGAGGGAGGAAAAGGAGGGACCCCCTTAAGGGAACACCCCCAATGGTCTAACTTCCTTCCACTAGGCTCCTCCTCCTAATGGCTCCATCACAAGCTGGAAATCAAGCCTTCAGTGTGTGGACCTTTGGAAGACATTCAAAGTCTAAGCTATAGCACTTGAGGAACAGCAAATGGGGGGGAGGGGATTTCTCTGAACTTCCTTTGTCTACCTAAAGAAAGGAGTGAGGTTAGCCTGGCCCAAAAGACCAAAAATCTTATGTTCTCCCTCATATGTGGACATTAGATCAAGGGCAAACACAACAAGGGGATTGGACTATGAGCACATGATAAAAGCGACAGCACACAAGGAAGGGGTGAGGATAGGTAAGACACCTAAAAAACTAGCTAGCATTTGTTGCCCTTAACGCAGAGAAACTAAAGCAGATACCTTAAAAGCAACTGAGGCCAATAGGAAAAGGGGAACAGGTACTAGAGAAAAGGTTAGATCAAAAAGAATTAACCTAGAAGGTAACACCCACGCACAGGAAATCAATGTGAGTCAATGCCCTGTATAGCTATCCTTATCTCAACCAGCAAAAACCCTTGTTCCTTCCTATTATTGCTTATACTCTCTCTACAACAAAATTAGAAATAAGGGCAAAATAGTTTCTGCTGGGTATTGGGGGGGGAGAGGGAGGGGGCGGAGTGGGTGGTAAGGGAGGGGGTGGGGGCAGGGGGGAGAAATGAACCAAGCCTTGTATGCACACACGAATAATAAAAGAAAAATGAAAAATAAATAAATAAATAAATAAAAAGAAAGGCTCTCCAAAAGGAACTCAGCTGTTACGGATCCCTCCCCAGGAATCTCATCTTGAGGGAAAGTTAACTCATACCACAGGGAAGGAGGCTGGAGGGTGACACCATGCCCAGACACACTTTGTCAACAGGCTTCCTACAGGAACCATTATTCTCAGGGCCTACCACCTCTCCACAAATCATTTGCCCTCCTCTAAATTGCCTACATCCTTTTCCTTTTGCCCCTGTAAGGAGGGAATATAAGTTTCTAGATCTGTTTAAGCCCCTGCGTATTAACTCTTCTTTCTCATGATGTGCCGGTGCATGTAACAAACTTGTGTCCCTTCTTTCCTGTTAATGTGTTTGCTGTCAGTTTATTTCATAAACTCAATTATCAAGAGGGGTTGACAAAGAAAGAAGGGGAAGTAAGGGGGCCAAAATCATCTTTTTCTTAGGAACCTCCCTGTGATTATTAACCCAACCCATAATAACAGCATTAATCCATTCCCAAGGTAGATCTCATACCTACTCACCTTTTAAAGTTTCCACCTGTCATCACAGTTGCACTGGGGATTAAGTTGCTAACACATAAACTTTTAAGGGGAATATTCAAATCATAGCACCAAGCTCTAGAGAAATTGAGCATTTACAAAAGATGGGATTTTAAACTAATAAGACAAGGTTGAGCTAAATCTTGGTTCATAGCTGTGTCTCATCCCCAGCTCCCACAGGAGTGAGATGTGATCAGTTACAGAGAAATTGAGAAGCTGTGTTTTCTTTAGACCTCTGACTACAACATGAGTGACTAGCTCACCCATTCATGTAGTTAAACTTAGCCAGCAACTGCTTGTTTATTTTATTAATGGAATAATCCTTCAGTTGGAAGCAAAGGGAGATTGTAAAATGACATGGGAGATCATATTGATAACTAAGTTTTTTCCCAAGATGAACCCTTTGTTGGCTGATGCTGTTGATGTGATGAACTGAAGCAGTGAACTTCAAAAGTCACTGAGCACATCATTGTCTCCCTGACCTCTCATCCCCTGCACAGAGGCAGAAAGTTTTATCAATCCTAACTCCAGGCAAGGCAGGGTCATTTCAACATCTTGAGTTATTTTCAGCCATGATCTGAAATGACTTTGCTTTGGAAGAACAGTGAGTCAACTTCTGACCTTTCCTTTTTGAGACACCCAGGCTTATATTAACCAAAAGAAACATAAGCATTCTTTTCACATATGACTTGCAGATTGCTATGAAGACCAGAAGATACTTAATAAAACAAGAATAAAAAATCCAACAAAGTGATTAACACACCGTGGGGAAGATTGAGAAAATTATCTGAGACAAAGGCTCTTGTATCCTCTAAAGAACATAAGCACCCTACCTAGCAAGTGTGAGGCCCTGAGTTCAAGCCCCAGTACCACCCAAGGGAAAAAAAAAGAACATCAACACATGGTGAAGAAAGCACAGGCAAAGAAAGGTAAAACACCTATCATCATCTATCATTACTTTTAAATAAATTTTGTTTAATATATTAAAATAGCATCTATATGCAAAAAGATTGCTACATACATACAAGAGTTATTATTCTGTATAGAGATAATTTTTAATGCACATAAGGGTTAATAATTATCTTTTGATACATTCCTTTTTGATACATCCTCTCTTCCCCACCCTCAGCAAGAAATACCATACATGATGATTGTTTGGCAAATATTATTTCTGGCTGTTTTTCCTAATAGCACTTGAATTTTGTTAAAATTAAATTGTTATAAAATACTTTATGGAATTAAAAACTATTAGTTTTTTCTTACTTATAGCAACTTTGTGATAAATAATTCTTAAGTATACACTTGCCTCCCAAGATCTCAAGTCATTCTTCTTTTGTGGTAAAGATATTAGATAGTGAAGACAGGGAATTAATGATGTGGAGTAGAACAGTCTCAACCCTATAAGTACACACACACACACATATACACATACACGTTTTGTGGTGTTGGGGATAGAACACAGGATTTTACACATGCTAGATGAGAGCTCTACCACTGAGCTACAACTCCAACTGATCAGCCCATCAAAATATCTTCATATGTGTCCAAGGCCAATGACCCAGGGACTATCCTTCAAGGGAAAAGCACAAATTTGTTTCATGTTTGCCTGATACTCTAACTATTCATGATACCAATTCAGCTTTATTTTTATAATCTTGTTACTAAGTTTCAAATCGCATCTGAAAGCTGTGAATCCAAATCTGCCACTTCAATAAATATCTCAGTTGAACTATTTCAATGAGCAGAAATGTAATGCATAGAAAGCAGAGGTAAATGTGGACAACAAAACAGAAAACATTAGCCTTAAAATGTCACAGCAGGAAGCAACTGAAGAGCAAGAGAACAGATTACATGCATGAATTAACACATAAGGAAGGAATTTGAACAAGAATCCTAAAAATCAATTACTGGCGATGAACAAGTAAATAGGATGGGTGGGGTGGAGGAAGGATGAGAAAAAAATATTTAAGATGGAAGAGCTCAAAGAAGTTACTCATTTATTCACTTGTCAATTAATTCATTGACAGAACAAGTTCTTACTTAGAATAAACATGAAGAGTGTGTGGAGTTGAAAGGAAGAAGAGCAAATGAATAACCCAATTCTCACCGAAAATTATGAGCTTTTTACATTGGGAAAGTGACTCTAGAGCTAATCTGATCCAATTTGTTTATTACACACATGAGGGAAATGATAGAAAAGAGGAGAGCTGTTACCAGGAAGGCTGGGAAATAATGGGTGGAAGCAAGGTCTGGAATATGCCCTGGTAGGCACACTATTGAGTTGGACACAACAGGGGGGCAGAAGTTGGCCACAAAACCAACAAGCCAGCATCTATAACCTAGACGACAATCAGCCCACACTACAGATAATACTGCAAACACTGATGTCACTGTACTGTCTCCATAGACAAAGGAAAACTGCCCCCGTTGGTCCTTTATCTACCCTGGTTTGACAGCAGGACCCCCACAACACACACACACACACACACACACACACACACACACACACAAAACTCTTACTTTTCTATCTCTGCAAAACAAGCTGCAGAACCAATTAAAAGAATGAGACTACAAAAGGTCAGATAAAGAGTGGAAGACAAAGAGAAAACGCAGGTGTTCAGTTGTTCTGATTGACTTGTTTAGTCACTTAGTTATAAAATGAAAATTTATTTTGCCAGTAGAGTATCTAAAATTTCAGAGCTTAAATGGAAAAAAAAAAAATTGATCTCTTTGCTCCATCTAGTGTTCCATCTTGGAATGACATGCATCTTGGCATCTCTCATCCCAAAGGATCTGCAGCTTACCTATCCAGAAATTGAATGAGAAATAGAACAAAACCAGTGTCTCTCATTGCATAACAGTCAGAAGTGTTCCAAAGCAAAAGATTACACATTCCTCGCACCAAATCAGTGACCTCCATGGTAGGCAAGGAAAGGCCTTCCATCTAGGACAAGGCGGCAATTATGGCCCAATTATATCTTTGAAGTTCAAGTACAGGATGCAATTCTAGCTGCCAGTACACGGAGAATAAAATAGCCTAGAATGTGACCCCACAAGTTAGCATCAACATCAGATTATCTGACAACTACACATGGACTTTATACATTTCAATGTGAAATTCTCGAAGGAAGGGAGGAAGGAAGGGAGGGACGGAGGGATGGAGGGGTGGTGGAAGAAGATAGGACTCATACCTATATAATCATATCAGGTGAAAACAGATGAATATATTAAGTAAAATTCAATTTCATACTGCCATTTGATTGTAATAAGTACATCAACAAATCCATTACACAAGAAAGTAAAACTATCACTGGAGTTAATAATAATAGTAATGGCCACTAATTAAATACTTGCCACATTCCAGAAGTATACCCACATTATTTTACTTAATACTCAAATAGTCCTCTAAGGTAGATGTCACCATGATCATCCTTCACAGAAGTTGAAAAGTCATTTTGCCCACAATCACAAAAGTAATTAGTAGCAAAACTGTGATGTCATTCTCTACGTTTGATTCTAAAACTGCTTTTCCCTTTTCTGCTATTTTGCCTCTTTCTGTCCTAAATGCTTTGAAAATCACGGTCAATTGTAAATTGAAAAACCGAACCCTTTTTGTGTTTGTGAACCTTAATCTGTTCCCTACCATTTTTATTATACTAGTATTATATTCCATCCAGAAATGTGGTAAAATGTATGGTATAGTTGAAACAGCTATTTTAAACTTGAAACACATCCAATTCATAAGTCAAAGGAAGATAAATGTAACTTCATGTAGCATTTCCAAATGCCAGGATACAATTATCTTCCTTTGAAGTATCTCATCATATCAAGGCCAAACATTACTAACACGTTGATCACAAGGGAAGCAGGTGCCTCCAAACGAGACTTTTCTGCAGGAAACTTATCTTCATTAAGCAGCGTCAGATTTACATCCTCAACACAGAAGCAAGGACTGTTGTGTTCACTGCTTCCTTAGCTAACCAGACAATTTCTAAGAATCCTATACTTCCTGCTAATCCATGTCAATAAATACAAACCAAAAATTAGGGCAACTATTCTAATTGCATTTGATTTTTCTACAAGCGCTCTTTAAATTGTCCAAAATTTGTTTACTCTGCTTAGAACAGTTCTGTTCTACATAAGCACCAAACCATTCTGTAACGTTCTGGGTTATTAAAATTCAAGTTTGGAACAACAACAATTTTTTTTAACAAATGCACATGAAGGAGTGTGGGCCAAAGCAGCATTTTTCAGGTCTCCAAAGCATCCTAGAATAGTTTGATTTAGGGCAAGTGTGTTTTGTTGCTAGATTTGTTAAGCTGATTGCCAGAACTCTTACATAGGGAAATCTTAAAATATTTCATTTACTTTGTCTAGAATGTTATAGCTGATTTCTTCAGACTTTAAGGTTAAAGTCATTAGTGAATTCAAGTCAACACACAAAAATGAGAAAAGCTCAGTTTGTAATACTCTGGAGTTTATATGAGGAATAATTTTAGGGATGTAACTGGCTAGTAAAATTTCACATCTTGCTGGGTGCCAGTGGTTCACACCTGTAATCCTGTCTACTTGGGGAGGCTGAGATTGGGAGGATCATGGTTCCAGACCAGCCCAGGTAAATAGTTCACAAGACCCCATCTCCAAAATAATCAGAGCAAAATGGACTGGAGGTGTGGTTTAAGCAGGAAAGGACCTGTTTTGCAAGTGCAAAGGCCTTAAGTTCAAACTCCAGTCCCACCAACAAAAAAGTTGCATATCTCAAAGCCAAAAATCCAACAAGAGATGGCAGTACGATGACTGTCTTTCCAGGATAGCTCTCATTGGAATAGTGGTTTTCATGAGGGAAACACTGGGCCAATTGAAATCATAATGCTTTCTTGACATGCCTCTTCCACAATGGCTGGGAAGGAGTCCAGAGGCACAGGACCCTCTCAGAGCAGAGGGCTAATGCCAGAGGTAACAATTCAGCTAGAGAGAAAAAGGAGAAACAACCTAATTTTTAAAAGGACCAAAGTATTACAACAGACACTTCACAATGAACAAAAGAAAACTTACTAATTGTTCATAGGAAAGTGATTAACACCAGTAGCGTTCAGGAAATGTCAATTAAAAACATTTTACAGTCAAAAGAAAGACTAAAGTTATCAAGAGTGAAAATAGCAAGTATGGGCAAAGATGCAGAGCAGTTGGAACTCAAATGCAGTAATAGAGAAGTTTTAAGTGGTATTATTATTTTAGCAAAAGGCCTGGCATTTCCTCATATAACAAAATATATTCCTACCAGAAATGCCAATCCTGGGCATTTATCTTAGAAAATGAAAACCTAAGTCACACCCAGCATGTTCACATCAGCTTTATTCATAATAGGAAAAACCTACAGAACAGGTGATTGTTAACAGGAGAGTGGACAAACAAGCATTAGGATTATAATTAAGGGATAACTTAATTAAAATTAAAGGATTAATAACCAGCAATAAAAATAGACTACTGTTAAATGCAATGACATGTTAAAAACATGTTGAGCAAAAGAAACCACAAAATGTATAATTTCATTTTTTGGACATTCTCGAAACAGGAAAAACCTTGTCTATGGTGAAATGAAATCAGAATAGTAGATACTTCTGGGAGAAGGTGTAGGATGGATTCTGATAGGAAGTGAGCAAGAAGGAACTTTCTGGGGCCAAAGAAATAAAGTTCTGTGTCTTGATAAGGATTAGCATTTATCTACCTGTCGAGTGCTAAACTCAAGATCTGTAAATTTCATTGCATATAAATATCTTTAAAATGCTGCAAACAAATGCTGACCTTTAGTTAAGTCTCTGGCTTCTGAGGCATTTGGAACTGAAATGTACTGATGCCTGAAACTTATTCTGAAAGGCTTCTAAAAACAAGATGGAGGAACAGAAGGATACATAGATAGATGCTTGTGGCCTGAATAAAATATAGCAAAATATTGATTGTAGGAACTAAGTACATTGTGCAATTTTTCCATGTACTTGAAGTTTTGGAAAGTGGCCAATGTAAGCAAGTCAATGAATATTCTGAGGGAATCTGTATGCGATTGTCTATGGCATTTGAATGTCACTAACAGCATTTGAAGTTCTAAACTCAAGCCTGAAAGAAAGGATTACAAACTTGATGAAGTTTAGTCGGGGGGGGGGGAGGGGGGACAGTTTATTTCTTTCAAGGTTTCAACTGAAAACCTTTGTTTGAAATATAAACACACAGATCCTTGAGTGTATGTTTCCCATGTATAAACCCACAGGTGCATACACCATTTATACTAATATTCCAAAGATCAGAACTATATATTTTACTTAAATTTCCACATATAATTGTATCTTATTTCTTCCATAATATACTGGTTTTCAAACATACAGACAATAGAATTGGAATATGTAATATTTATTTACTTTATCTCACATAGTATGCAGCATATATAATATTTTAAATACAAATTTAGGGATGTATGTTTATGAATGTTTGTAATATATAATTTTAAAGATAGACATGAATTTACCCTTTTTAAACGTATGTTAGGGAAGGCAAAAGCTTGACAACTCCATTCTTTTAAGACATAGAGGTGAATGACAGCCACCTTCCTGCTGTCCTACTGTTTTTAGATGCTATTATGTAGTAATAAAGAATGACAATTTGCCATTTGTCCTCTGTGCCACTGCTACTGTCCTAGATGAGCCTCATTGGACTGAGGTTTTCCATGAAAGCAGAGACAGCAGCAAAAACAGCTCCATACAAAGACCTAGGCTTGTATGGCTCCAGACAAGCCTAGTAGTGATACATATTGTTCATTCAAAAACAATCCTTGCTTTTTGTAACTAAACAATGTACTGACAGGGCAGGAGTCAGTCAGTAACTGGTGTCTTATGAGTTTTCCATCCTGACTGTTAATCTACAGATACTGGGAAAGTTAGACCCAGGGAGTTAGAGATGGAGGTAGGAATGATGTCAGAAAAGTCCTATTTACTGTCCTGTCTTCTTCTTAGACTCTTCTTTGCTGAACTGCAAAGGATGACAAGAGCTACTTCCAGTGTTTGAAGAGCATTTGAGCAATATATCTAAATACATTAGCACAAAATGATCACACTTTTTTTTTGTCTTTCTATCTGAAAATACATCATGACTATTAGCAGAGCTTGCTTTTCACTTGTAAATTATTCCTGGTCTCCATCTTGTGGGTGAATTTGGAACAATTAACACCACCAAACTGGAACTTGTATAATTCTGCGTGAATTGTATTGCCAAAGTTAAGTTATTGTATATGTCAGACTTTCATCCTTGTGGTAAATATCCGAGAAAACAATTTATAGGGAGGAAGGATTTGTTTTGACTCATGATTTCAGAGGTTTCAGTCCATGGTCACTGTCTCCATTACTTTGGACCTGAAGAAGGTAGAATATTACTGTGGTGATAGCGAAGTGTGAGGCAGGCTCTGATCAACTCATGGCAGCCAGGATGCAGAGGGGAAAGTAATAGGAAAGGACTGGGGCCAAGATATACCCTTCAAAGTTATACTTCCAGTGACCCACCTCTGTCAACTATGCCACACCTCTGACTTTTCCATCTTTTGGGGAAAGAGGCAATTTTAACTCAAAAAGTGTTAATTTATCTGAACTCATTGAAGTAGAGAGTAGAGAAAAGTGGAGACAAGGGAGTTATAGATGAGCACAGAGTCACATCAAGCAACCTTTTATACCTATTGAAAATTGATACACGTTCCCAGAAATCATTCAGTTAGTTATAAATAAAGCAATTAAAATTTTAGTGGCTCTAATATTATGAAAGAAAATATATAAATTTCATGATCCAGTACCCTTTGGTAGCTTCTCTGCTATGAGAATATAAAAGAATAAGATGTCTTGAATTCATCTTACATATTTCCTGCTCCAGATGTGGAATCATCCATTTCTCTCGGAAGCTTGGTTTCTTTTAATGGGAAATAGTATATCAAACCACAATATTGTAGTAATATACATTTCTGATAGTAACATACGTTACTTCTGTCACTAAACAGAATTTGGGCTAATATTCCTGATCCAGTTCAGAAATGCACATTTTTACTTGGTTCTTCCACATAGCATCCGTTTCTTCTTTGCTTCATAGTCACATGCTAGCTTTCATGAATACAGAAGATGGTAAGTTAGAATATCCAATAATTGCCTATATTGTTTATCCATGTACCATAGCAAAATAATACTGTTTCCATATGAATATGTTTCTAGATATCAGTTAAAATTTTTATAGTTGTCATTTCTGTTATGACTTCATTTAAAAAATAGCGATACCAAACCATATTCTTTTCCTTTTAATTTTATGTTGGTATTACTTTACAATAAATATATTTAATGGTCACCACTAGTCCTTCTGT
Source organism: Castor canadensis (assembly GCF_047511655.1). Taxonomy (NCBI): domain Eukaryota; kingdom Metazoa; phylum Chordata; class Mammalia; order Rodentia; family Castoridae; genus Castor; species Castor canadensis. The sequence goes on along the minus strand of NC_133399.1, from coordinate 77,304,432 downwards.
TGACAAATACTTTACAGCTATCACACATGCCTGAAGTTCATTCTGTAGTAGATTTCTCAGGAATGGTTCTTGAATAGAGACAACAGTTTTCTCTTAGTTTTGGTGGATTAAAAAAAAGCTTTGGCTTATACTTTCTTTAAATATGTTACTCCATTTTCCTGTCATAAAACATTGCTGTTGAAAATATGAGGCTATCTCATTCTCTTTCTCTTATAAGTCATTTCTGTTTTTGCATAGGTGTCAATTTTTTTCCTTTTTAAAGTTCACAATTTTTCTAGGGCATGCTCTGTTTCAATGAGTCAATATTTAAAGTACACGTCTTTATGATATAATTTCAAATCTTGTTTTTCATTCCAGAAGTATTTTTCTTGAATTCCAGTTTTTATTTCTGCATCACTTGCTTTCGCTTCCTTCTTCAAAGACTCCACTTATCCGTATGTTAGGCACGGTTCCTGTCTTCCATAATTGTCATTTTATCTTGAAATTTTAAGTCTTTCTTCCTCAATTTAACATTTTTTCCTCCTTTTTATCTTCTATTTCTCTTCAGACCTTATCTATTGTGCTTGTTTATTTTTCTTCCAGCTAGCAAACATTTCATTTCTAAAAGTGACTTTTTCTTCTAATTTTTTCCTGAATTCTGACATTTTTCTTCTAAGCTTTTTTGGTTTCCATTTGTTGTTCTGTCATCTTATTATTTTATTAATGTCTTATAGCTAATATTAAGACAGTGGTTGTGGTGGTGATCTTTCTTGTGGTATGCTTTCCTGGCAAGTTTTCGTTGCCTATAGAAATCTTCTTTCCTAATAATTTTTTTTCTTATAACAATTTTGGGTAGGATTTTTTTCTCATCATAATTTTGTTAGTTGGTTTTCCTGAACTTTTGGAAGGAAGTTTCATTCTGGATAGTGTTAGTAAACTTACAGAGCCTCAAAAAATTCATGGCATTATTTTTGAAGATTTCTTGGTTCTGCTCCACTTTTCACTTTTTTCTTGACTTTCTCTTTTCTTTACCTCTATTTTGATTTTGCTTCTAGCAGATTCTCCTTCTGTGAGGCCCTTTCTTGGAAGTTAGCCATGGCTAGTAGGTTTTTAGCATTCTTGGTGGTGAAATGTCTCTATCTCTTCAGGCCTCACCCCCAGCCTCTTTTACAAACCCACTGTGGGCTTGAGCAAAGCCTTTGGAGATTGAAATGCTACTCTACCACTTGACCCCTCATGCTTTTTGCTCAACACTTCTTGTATGTTTTGGCTGTACTTAGGTTTGTTAAATTTCTAATTTGTCCTACATAGGCACTGATGCAATGTTCTTAAGGCTATTGATAACTTGTTCCCATGCTCTGATACTTTGGGGTTAATGAGCATATTTTGTGCATTAATTTGGATTTTTCCATTTAAAAAATTTTTATTGCAGGGTGTGGTGGTATAAGTTTGTAATTCTTGCACTGGGGAGGTAGAGACAGTAGGAGTATGAGCTTGAGGTCACTCTGGGCTACCTACGGAGACCCTGTCTCAAAAAGTCTGTTCTTTGATTGATATATAATACTTGTACATATTGTTAGGTACAGTGTGCTGTGTTGATCCATGCATACATTGAGTAGTGGTCAAGTCTGGGTAATTAGCATATCTATTGCCTTAAACATTTATTGTTTCCTGTGGCAAGTCCATTCAAATTAATCTCTTCTAATTATTTGAGATGTAAAGCGTATTATTGTTAATTATATTCACCCAACTGTGTCATAGAATGCCAAGACTTACTCTTCCTGTCAAATAAAGACAGTGTACCAACTTACCGACCTCTCTCCTTCCCCTCTCTTCCTTATTTTCCCCATTCATTGGAAATCACTCATCTGCTCTTAACCTCTATGAAATCAACTTTTTAAATTTGTTTTGATGAGATTCATGAATTTTCAGTTATGCTATCTAATTGTTCTACTTGCCTTTACTGTGGTAGTTCAGGGAAATTCAAAGACTCTCTGCTACCATTGCCACATCTTCAAAGCTACTTGGAGTTTTCTCAAACTCCTCAGAAATAACTACTGTACACACAATCTTATGTGGCCTTCTAGGAGTTTTCTAAGAATATAAAAAGGATATGGTTTAGGTATAGGTCTTTCTTCTTTTTACACAGTGGAGTTATACTATAAACTGTTTTACAATGTGATTACATTATTTGATAATATAATTTAAATTCTTTCTCAAATGATACATACCCACCTCATTTGAATACTACTCTAAATGATATTCTGTTTATTGAGATAGTATGTTATTGTTCACTCTACTACTTTTTGACATTTTTTACTCAGTTTTCATAGTTACATCTATGAAACAAATTCTCCGAAATGAATTTACTAAATTCAAGGGCATGTTGTGGGAAAGACTTTGTAAACAAGAAGCAAAACACAGGCACTCTTAACAGATGAATAAAACATGGTTATATTAGATATTTCAACTTTTGCATGGTTAAGCCCAACAGTCAAAAAATCAAAAGTCATTAAATCGGACAAAAACAGTGCTATTTATTAGGAAAAGGATAATTTCTTAGCATTCATGAACTTTTTACTAATTATCAGAAAAGTACAAAAACAAAGAAAACTGAATGAATGAGAGATAAGCAGTCTCCTTAGTGACAAAGAAATTCATATGAGCAAAAATAATACGAAAAACGCTCACCTCAGGTTATGTTAAAATACTCGAACAAGAAGAAAATTTTTTCCAGTTATCAAACTGTCAAAATGTAAGTATGCTTGAGAATATATCAGCACAGGTACTCCCAAGACCTATTTGAGCAATAACATTTCTGGGGAATGTAGTTTGGTAATCAATATAATACTCTGAATGGAATTGAGTAAAAACAGTCACATGTTAAATGCATACACTTGTTTTTAAAACATTTTTAAGTCTCCTAAAATCTCCAGTGAAGTCTATATCAAGGACATCTGTTTAACCCGTCTTCCCTTTTAATGTGTTGGCAGTATACCCTGGTACATATGAGCACTGACTTTTACAGTAGCTGAATGCACCAGATGGTGATTTCACTAATAAAATCATGCACTATTTTCCTAGACTGTATCTATTGTTACTCTTTGAGAAACACTGCATTTTTACTCTGATGTAAATCTTTTTACATGCTCGCAGACTGTTCTACCAACTGACTTTCATTTGGGGTGTTCAAAACTCAGAATATACTGTCTTGTTTGCTTATGACCTAATAGTGATAGTGACAGCTATAATTTATTCAGTACATTCTGTGTATCAAATATTTTGTTGAATTGCCCTTAATCTTCTCTGCAGTTCTGCAAATTGTATACATTGTCTCCAAGTGACAGAGGAGGAAATTTTTCCAAGGACATAAAAACACTAAATGGCTGAGTCATGATTTGAATTTAGGTCTTTTTCGTTTCAAAGGTCATGCTATTTCTATTACTTCATCTGCCTTTCTCAATAGTTGGAAATTATATCCTAGAACTCACACACAGAAAAATTTCTCCTTTTGTCATTGACACACTGGAATTTATTGCAATAAATATTACTAAAGAAAGCAAGACATGATATTCTTACAAAGTAAGTTGGGGGGGGAATGAATTTTTCAAGATAATTTAAATAATAATGATATTAGAGGTTATGCCATAAAAACTTTGGCAATGTACCCTCAATTCTGTTGGTATTGTATTGTCACCACTTCCTGATTTAAGTCCTATTATTTCATAATCTTTTTAAAACTTTTTTTGGTGTGATAAATGTACATAAAATAAAACTTGCCATTTTAACTATGTTTAAGCGTACAATTCAGTGGCATTAGTACATTCACATTGCTGTGTGACCATTACAACAATCTGTCTCCAGAACAGTTCCCTCATCCCAAACTGAAACTCTGTACCTGTGAAACAGTAACTCCCTATTACCATCCCTGGGTACCGCCTGCTACTTTCTGTCTCTATGAATTTAACTAGTCTAGTCAACAAATGGAGTTATGCAATATCTGTCCTTTTGAGTCTGCCTTATTTCACGTGGTATAATGTTTTCAAGGTGAGTAAAATATGAGAATGTCCTTTCCTTTGAAGGCTGAATAACATTCTGTTGCATGCCTATACTACGCTTTGTTTATTCACTCACCATTAATGGATGTGTGTTGTTTTCAGCTTTTGGCCATTGTTAACTATGAACAATAGTGTACATGTGTCTGTTTAAGTCTCTGCTTTTGATTCTTTTGTATTTACCTAGAAGTGAAATTTCAGGATCACATAGTAATTATATGTGTAACATTTTGAGGCCCAACAAAATACTTTCCATCATGGCTGCATCTTCTTACATTCTTATCAGCGAGGTATAAAGGTTCCAATATTTTCACATCTTCCCCAACACTTATTTTCTGTTTTGTGGTCATTTGTTAGTAATCGTCCTGATGGGTGTGAAGTTTCTCATTGTGGTTTTGCTTTCCATTTTCCTAATTATTAGTGATGTTGAAGAATTTTTCATGTGCTTTTTGGCTATTGGCGTATCTTCTTTGGAGAGCATCTATTCAAGTCCTGTAACAATTTTAACATTTTTTATTGTTGAATTGTAGTTCTTTATGTATTCTGGATATTAAGCTCACATCAGACATTTTGAAAACACTTTCATTCTTTGGATTGCCTTTTCATTGTCTTGATAGTGTCACGGCTCTACAGATGAAAGTATTAGCACTATCTGTGATCTCTGTGAAATATTGCTACTTTCTTCCCTTAACTAGGATTGTCCGTGATAATGGATGAATCTCTTGATGTCATCCACAGTCACACAACTGGCCAAACTTCAGGCACTTGTCTCAATACTGGGTGCTCCACCCAGAAAACTGTGACAGTTTTACAAACTCTTGGAGTATTGCCAAGAATTGCTCCCCACTATGAGATAAAGAACTCTGGGAACCTTTTGCCTCACAGAGATACTTGGAATATAGGTTAAACTGACAGATGTCTCTCTACATTTTTAAAGGACATAACACAAAGTCTTACCAGGACACTTCTCGTCCTCTTCAGATTTCCATACAATACTGATAGGGACCAAGGCACATATTTACGTGTTAAAATAAACTATCATGGGCTCTTTTAAAGATATTCCACAGAGCATTCATCCTTACTATTGGTTCCATGAGGAAGGTTTGAAGACTTAGTAGATTCCTGAAAGAACTCTTTTCAAATTACAAAATAACGAATATGCTGCAAACTAGGTCTCTATCTTACCTAGATCTTAATTTCTCTTAATTCAATAACCATTGACTGACTCACACCTGGTGGCACCTTTAATTTTTTTATTGTCCTTTTCTGTATTTAAAGGAGAAATGTGTATTCATGCATATGAGGACCTATTAAATATGAGGCTGTTTAAAATACCCTGCATTTTATAGATTTTCTACCCTGCTCCCATCCCATAAAGGCTGAGGCCAGATCAAGGCTATCTACTCTGCTGAGACCCATTACACCATAGGTTTTTCAATGGCTACACACCTGATCACTGGATAGAGATCCATTTGAGCTCAACCTTCCACTACTCAAAAACCTCTCTCTTCATGTTATATGGGGTAGATAATTCATCTAGCTCTCCCTCTGATAACTCTCAAGGAAATTAAAATTAATTCCCCAGGGCCATTGGTAGTGTGGATGACTAACCAGGGAGATAGAAAACCCAACTTAGTAAGTGAAAATCACATTAGGAAATAATAATGAAATCAACTTTATATCCCATAATGATAAAACTAGACAATCTTCCTAGGCAATTATACATAACAGAAGAAAAGCTACTTCAGAATAAGAAAAAAAAAAAAGCCAGTCTAGTACAGCCACACACCATTCAGTTGGCTATTGGTCTTGTTATTATTTGTCTTGGTGTTTTCATTAGCTTACAGTCCAAGAGCTAAACTCTTCATTGTTTCAACCAAGTATGACAAATACTAAGGCACACATAGCATTCACTTTGGCAAATTCAATTTCTATAGACTAATGACCTTGATGACCAGGTAGTCATCAAGACACATGATGTGTGTCTTGCCAAAGTGGGTTAGGTTTGCTATGACTGGATTAATTTTCATGAGAGCAGGTTGTTACAAAGCAAGGTCACTACACGTATTTGGCCCCTTCTGCTTAGGGCCATTTCACTTTCCATTTCTTCACAATGTTATGATGCAGCCAGGGGACCCTCATAGTGGTACCATGGTGTTTGGACCATTTAGCCACTAAAAGTCAGCAATGGACATCCTTACTTTATAAGTTATTGGACTCAGGTATTTTGTTATAGCAAAAAAAAGAAAAAAAAAAGACTAAGACATGTGAGATCCAAGTTAGATGAGGCAGACTAGAATGTTAGGTAGCTCTCTAGAAAAGATAGAACATTGCAAATGACTTTCACATGCAACTTCTAGTTCAGGAGTTGGGCAGCCTCCTCCTCTAAACTAAGAGGAGTGTGAGGGTGAATGAAAATGCCATAAAATTTCACTGGTTGCTGCAGACCTTTGGCTTTTTCCAGAATGACTGTAAGGTTAATCCATCTAGTTTCTGACTTATCCCTCCCTTCCTACCTTTTCTTCCTCCCTCCCTCCCTCCCTTCTTTCCTCTTTCTTTCTCTCGTTCTGTCTGGTTGATGGTTCTATGGGGGAACAAGAGCTTGAAGCTTCCAAGTTGGCTGTTTTAGTTTCCTTCTGGAAACTTTTGTGTAGTTAAGACAATCACTTTTTAAAAATCAAAAGCAAACAACACATTAAGCAAAACTAATACCACACTTAGATAAAAGCTAATGTCCATACTGTCCTGACAAACTCCTACAAATCCATGATAAAAATATGAAAACCAAATAAAAAACTGAACAAATAACATAAACAGATAATTTAATGAAAAATAAGTGAAGTGTTACCATTTTTGACAATGTTAAACTCAACTATTTTGTAGGTCTATTTCTAACAATGGCATTTTGTACATGCTATAAACTCTGCATTGCCGTTTTGTGAATTTTTTAGGTTTACCTATTTTATTTCTAAATCTTTATGATAGCAAGCCTATCTTCTCTTCCTTCCCTTCCTTCCACTTTTACTTCTCACTTTTTAAGGACCAGTTCTCATATTCTTATTACAAAATAGTGCCTTGATACAGAAAATGGTTCCTCTTAGGTGAAAAGCAAGAGGTAAGTTCAAAAGCAAATATACCTCCCAACTCTGAGCTTTTTTCACTTCCTCTGATGAGTCACTATTTACATTATAAAATGGAGATCAATTTGCCTAATAATTATCTCACAAGATTAGTTCAATCTGATTTGATAAGGTGTTAGTGCTTTTGAAACTTTGAATTTTCTTCTTTTTTTTTTTTTGATAGTATTGAGATTTAAACTTTCAGGGTCTTGCACTTGCTAGGCAGTTGAGTCATGCCCCCTGATTTTCTTTTAAATGTGATTACTTAATGGTTCAATTAGATGTTTATGGCTCCATTCATTAGATACTTGTTAACATCAGTTAATTCAAGTTTCATTTAAATGTCTAAGAATGGTTGACATAGTAAAATTGTGTCTAGAAATTTATTTTTGACTTTAATAAATGAATATTAAATTCATAGCACAATGCTTGAAAAGCCCTTAGCCATACCACTATCAACAGAGGAGACTGAAGTCCCATTCATATTAACTGGCTTCACAGATTTAAAAGAGACAGCAAGACATAGCCAATTTTCTATTTTTGCTTGTACTGTGGAGTTTGGGCCTCATATCCAAAAACTCATTGACATCAAAGTCAATGTCATAAGTCTTTTTCTCTAAGTTTTCTTATAAGAATTTTATGATTTCAGGTCCTATGTTTTTGCATTTAATCCATTTGTAGTTAATATTTGTGAGTGGTGTAAGGCAAGGACCCAATTTCATTATTTTGCAGAAGGACATCCAGTTTTTTCAAACACCATTTATTGAATAGACTATCTTGTCCCCAGCCATATTTTCTTTCTGTCCTTATCATAAAACAGTTGATTGTACATTCATGGGTTTATTCTAAGCTCTCTACCTGTTCCATTGTCTGCCTTTATGCTAGAATCATACTGTCTTAATTGTAGCTTTGTAATATATCTTGAAATCAGGAGGCATGATGCCTTCAGCTTTGTTCTTCTTGGTTAAGATTGCTTTGGCTCTATGTAAATTTTAGAATTTTTTTTTTCTGTAAAAAATGCCATTGAGATTTTGATACAGATTATATTGACTCTGTGGATCATTCTGGGAAGTATGGATATTACCAATATTAATTCTTCTAACCCAGGAACACAGAACAGTTTTCCCTTTTTGTGTCTATTTTCATTTCTTTCATCAGTATTTTATAGTTTTTAGTGTTCAATTCTTTCATTTCTTTGACTAAGGTTATTTTTAAGTATTTTATTGTTTTTGATACTATTGCTTCACAATCCCAAGACACAGAAGTAACCTAAATATTTATCAATGAATGAGTGAGAAAACAAAATATACTCTCTCTGTATGTGGATATTAGTCAGCCTATGAAAGAAGGAAATTCTACTACTTACAACAACATGGAAGACATCATGCTGAGTGAAATAATGCAGACATAGAAGGATTGATGATACATGATACCATTTATATGATGAAGCTAGAGTATTCAAAACTTATGGAAGTAGATAGTGGAATGATTGTTGTCAGGAACTGAGTGAAGGGGTAAATAGGGAGATATTAGTCAAAGCATTCAAAGCTCAGGCTATGTAAGATGAATAAGTTCTAGTGATCTGCTGTACAGTATAGTGAGTATAGTTAACAACATTGTATTGTATATTTAAAACTTGCTGAGAGACTATCATATGTTAAATGTTCTTATGATATTATCAGTTTTTATACATTAAATATTACACATTTTGGTATGTTACTCATACCTCAACAAAGTAGTTCAAAATGAAGGAAAGAAATGAAACTATGCATATTTCATGAAAGAAAAAAATCTTTCATCACTTTTTACCTAGTATGTAAAATTATAAAAAAAATAAGTATAAGTTCAGGCCCAACCATAAGCTGGCAAATATTGGTTTCTTTTTCAGAGGGGAAGTATAAATTTAATTCAGCTTGGTAGACACCAGTGAGAATAGGAAGAGGGAACAAGGGGTTATTTCCTCTCTTTTTGAAATTCTCATTGGGTTTTTTTGTCTGATTCAATTTGGGTTAATGAGTAGAAATGGTAGGTTGCTAGTAAGAGGAACCACATCTTTACTTAAGAAAAAGGGCAAGAAAAGAATCACTGTTTTAGAATTTTAGACAATACAAAGCAGGACCATGTCCTTTCCAAATAGTGACTGTGAAGAGAATTTAGGTTCACACCACATCAGTTACGTTAAATGCCCATAAGAGTTTTTATGATGAAGAGGTACAGCCTCACTTTGGCTTCCAGCTAACATAGAGATTAATTTGCCAATCTCTTTGATTCCATTAATAAATGTTTATTTCTGCAGTTCTTTAGAGACTGTATTAAACCAATGCATGGTATTGAGTCTTAAATACCAAATAGTTCACCAGTCATTGAAGTAGATATTCATTACTGACACAAATTTAAGTTTTCTTCAGCAAGTAGGTCTTTCTTTATTTGGCCCTCACAGAGTTGAGCAAATTATAATTATTATTCAATATTAATCTGACTTTTCACATAAGTGCACTGAGAGGAAAATCTACTATTTGGTTCACAATTTTAATTCCCTATATATGTGATTGGAAGCACAAAAGTGATCATCTTATAATAAAGTAGCAAGACTTTCTTCTGGTATACACTACCCTTTATCACAATTTTTTTTCCTGTAATTAAATTGGCTATAAATAACCCATAAAAACAATAAGTATCTTATTAGGTATTATTATTAGGAGCAGGCAAAGAAGAAAATGCATCTGTAATTTAACAAATCTGTAAATGGTAAATTTTAAATTATTGTCTTCTTATCACTTCTAGTCTCTATAACTTGCTGTTTTCTCAAGTCATTCTTCTGTACTCTGTGTATAATATCTTGTTAAATCCTTATAAAAATCAACCCCCTTCAGTTGAAGGGGAAACATTAGTTTTTTTTAATAAACTTAGTAATATTAAGGGGATGTAGCTTCTATAATTCTGTAAACCTGTTGGGAATGCAGCTTCACATTTATTTTGAGACTGGCGGCTCTGTAATGATATGAAATACAGTAAACATTAGATTTTCTATTTTATACTTACGGGCATATATCACACTTTTACTTAAAAAATAAGGTTTTTTCACTGGCACCTACCACTGTGATAGCAAAATAAGTTATTGCATGATTAAGAAATGTACACTAAAGAGAAAAAAAACTGTTGTATTTTGAAAAGAGCAAGATTAGAGGACTAGTAACATCTGGATGTAAATTGATTATTATTTTATGAGACCATCAATAAGTTTATTTATAGAAAACTATTAATTAGTCAACCAACATTATAAATAACCTAATATGTGCAAAGTATCATAAAGCATAAGAGATAGATATGGAAGATTATGGAGGGAATGTGTTTCACTTATCTGAAGAGATCTACTCCCAATATGGCTTGGTCATATGTTTAGTAAGCAGATGCTAGCAGTCCTCTGGTGCCCATTTGGAGCTGTTGACTACAGACTCAGTGCTCCTTCATGTATTCTTTGCACAAGCTAGGTTGGGATTTTCATTGCATAGCAAATGGGTGAGTCCTGGGTGTTGGTAGTCAAACTTTGCTTCAGGCTTTCTAATATCCTATGGCCAAGCTGGAAAGTCAGTGTAGGAGAAGACCAAGCCATGGTTGACTACTGAAAAAGAGCATGGTTCACTGGAAGTTAGAATAACACTAGGACAGTTACAGTTACAAACACTATTTCCTTGCCCTGCTTCAAAGAGCTAACAAGATCGTCTTTTCAATATCATAAATGTTTTGTTGTGAATACAACAAAACAATAGGAAGATATTGGAGGCAATTTTTTACTCAGGACAACTGATTGCTTATGGAATTATATTACAGATTACAGATGTTGCACCTGTAAATTAGAAAAGTGTAACCATGAGCCCAGTAACTACAAGGTAGTCTAGCTGAGCCTGGGGCAAGAAGAAGGCAGTTGACATCATGATACAAAGTCACTTTTTATTCTGCAATCAATTCAAGCTAATGACATGTTTCAACTTTCCCAGGCTGTTTTATTACTTGTTTGAAAACTAAATGTGGTAACTTGTGGTATAGCCTTAGGCAAATCACTTACCTCTCTAGGTTTCGTTTTCCACTTTTCTCAAACAAGGAAGTTGGGTTAGGTGCTCCTTACCAGTTCCTTCCAATTGTTACATTTTACTATATTACAGTCTGGCTATATATAATATTATATCATTGCACATCAGTAATGAAAACTGTGAGTCCTTTCCTTGGCTTACATATTTCTTTAAGGACTTGTAGTCTTCGAAGCTAATTGAGAAGGAAATGTTTCATCTGAACTTTCTCCTGGCACACCTGTTTAATCCTTAACGTGCTCACTATGGAATAGTGAATCCAAATAAGGTAGGATTGGATCTTGGCTTTGTGCCAGACAGATTTCTCTGCTGTGAAACTGTTTTCCCCTTTAATCAAGAGGTTAAATTCCGCCTTGTTTCCTTTACAGAGTTGCAGCAAAGGTAAAGCAAGAGAAACACTGGGGATGTGCCATAACTTCGATTAGGAATGGAGAGTTTTTTTCATCTTCTCTGGAATCCGTCAGCTTTGCAGTCCTCTGCAGCATGTGGAGGCAGGAGGGGAGGGGAAGGAGGAGGGGAGAGGAGAAGGGAAGGTAGGTTGCTGGACATTTATTACTGTCCAGCTTTCCAGTCCTGCCCACAGGCAACAGGTCCCACCCTGTCGACTTTCTCCTTTGTTAATCCAGGACCATTTCCTTGAAATCCACCACACTCTCTTACCAAAAAGGCTTAAAAGGAGACATTTTAAGAAGCAGTTTAAAACATCTCAGTGAAAATGTTCTGTTTTTTTCTCTCATCTCCCTTCTTAGAATGCACCAAATACAAAAGCTTTTTTTCCACCCCCAACATCAGTTTCACTTTCAAGAGTACAGGAAACTTGCCACACTCACTTCCCTGATGAAAACGTCTGGATTTGGAGTAATTAATAAAAGGAACAACCGGCAGTCACCCGAATAAGTGAAGGTATATATTTTAAATTCTTACTGGGGGTAGGATCGCTCTAGCTGAGTAAAGTTAAGAATGAATTCTCTTAATTCACTTAGCTTTTAGCATTTATCTGTCTTCCTTTGAGCTTGTGCTTGAAACTGTCAGACTCATTCACCAAGGAAAGTGGAAGAATATGCAGATGATACAGGTATGGGGAGAAATGTATCGTAAATCAGAATACAAGTAATAGCAACAATAATTAATGTGATAAAACATTTTATGCTGTAATATTTTTTAAAAAATGTTTCCTTTCTAGGATTCTGGAAATGCACATTAGGAAAGCTATAGAAATCATTTTGCAACAAACAACCTTAAAAAAACTGCATCTTTGCCTTAAAGAAACAAAATTCCAGGAGGTTAAAACAACAACAACAAAAATCCCACTTACCTCATTTTCTCAGTTTAGTTGGCTGGAGAGAAGAGAGGAGAGGCACTTGACAATAATGTGCTTGATAAAGAATTCTTCAGGTGTTCCTAAGAGAAAGTAAATGGCCTTCTTTCGCCTAATAAAGGAAAGTGAAAGATGAGAGGTGGAAAGTTGTTCAAATGTGTAAGATCAAAATCAGCAGGAGTAACTGCGGGATACTCAGGTGAAAACAGAGTTAGCCTTCAATATTAAAGTTTCAGCAAGTTGACTCCAACTTTGCAACGTGATTATGTGTTGCGATGTGTCTGCATACAGGTGCCTGTGAATTAACTTAGAAAAAAAATGCAACTGTAAGTATAAATACTGGTTAACTCCAGGTGTTCTGGGTCTAGCTCTGTCCTAACCATTATGCAGTGCCCTCTCTCCCATGGATAAAGAGATGAAATTCTATGCACCCTTGGAAAACCTTTCCCAAATTGCCAGACTCTGTAAGTCTATTTTTCTTTCCTAGTCTTTACTATTTTTTTTGCTTACTTTGTTTCTGTTAGATCTCATTCAGTAGCAACTTCTTCTCACTCTCATTTCTTCTTTTAACTGTATTATTTGTTTTACTGAAGTATTAAGTTTTTTTGTATGGGTTACATTGTTAGAAGCTTACTGAATCTTTGTGTATCTCCAGACACTCTTTTTTCTTTAATTGTTTAGTTGGATATGAAATTTTAGGTTCAAAATAATTTCCCACTCACAGTTTGAAAGGTTGTGTCTATTGTTACCTAGTGATTCATGTTGCTAATACAAAGATTTGCATCGATCAGTATCTCTTTCCTTTGAAAGTAATTGATTATGTCACTCCTTAGAAATTTTTAAGGACATTTTTTGTGTGTAAGTGGTTACAATTATGAAATTTCCTAAGATTCTATTTTCTTTTTTCATGTGTCCTGCATTATTACCAATTGGTGAGTTTTTCCCATCTATGAAGTGTGTCTTCATATCTGGGGATGTTTTTCAGTCATTTTGGTATATAGTTTGTAAATGGATTAGTCCTTGGTGATTTTGATCTCAATCTAGAGCTCTTCCAGAATGGTAGATGTCACCTGAACAAGGAGGAGAATATGTTGCAGGTATTGTACCTGTGAGTTGAGAGGTAGAGGTAGGAAGTCCTTATGATACTGAGAGAAGTTGAGCAGAATTTCAGACAGATGGAGGGAGGGGCTCTGGTCCTTGACTTCCAGAAAGCATCATTTTAATTCCACATCTAGACTCTGCTCCTCAGGTTCTTCATAGCCTATGCATTTCACTTTGTGTGCAGTTTTAAAAACAGTGCCAATATTATAAGGGCAGAAAATTGTAATATACGTTTATGAAAGGTTTTTTTTGCTGATAATTAGACTAGAATATTAGTAAACCCACTATTTTAAAAAACCATGTTAGTGCAATTCTAAATACTCAGAATTTTCCTAGAATTAATCATGGGAGGTGATTGTGTCCTCTAAAATTTACCTGGAATTATTCTTGCTTCAGAATTTTTACATTTTGAGGGAAATTAACTTTAAAATCATTGATGTTAATTTGTCTTCATTCTTTAAGGATGCATTTGATGTTTTTATTGCTGGGCTGGGTATGGGTACACTGCGGCATTTACAAAAGTTCTTACAATACCAAGTATATCACCCCTCCACCATTCTCCTAACCATTCCTGGAATAGTTCAACAGGTCTCATCTTTCCATTTACATACATGTATACACAATATTTGTACCATATTCACCATTTCCTGACCCCTCTCCCCCCTCCAACCCGTTACGCCCCCCACCACCACAAGACCAGTTTCATCCTGCTGTTCTCCGATTTTGTATAAGAGAAAGAAAAAAAAAAGACGTTTTTAGTTTTTTAAGATAGCTATACATGGAGTTTTCTTGTGGCACTTCCATGTATATATGTATTTTAGCCTGATTTGGTTCATCTTCTCTATTTTTCTTCTTTCTACCTTAGTCTCTTTCTTATGGTGGTTTCTGCTGGTTTAAAAATTCTGTACTCATTCTTGTATAGAGAGTATATCAACCATATTCACCCTTTTAACTTCCTTCTTTTGCCTTCTTCCTCTCATATGTGACCTCCCCTTAGCATGACCTGTTTTTCATATTACTTGTATTGGTGTTAGCTCTATATTCCACACATGAAGGAGATCATGGGATTTTTGGCCTTCTGAGCCTGGCTAACTTCACTTAAGATGATGTTTTCCAGTTCCATCCATTTACCTGCAAATGACAAAATTTAATTCTTCTTTGTGGCTGAATAAAATTCCATTGTGTATAAATGCTACATTTTCTTGATCCATTAATCAGTAGTGGGGCATTTGACTATTTCCATAGCTTAGCTATTGTGAATAATGTTAATTTCTGAAAGTGAAACTAAGTTGGTGATCATGCCAGAGGGTACTATTTGAGGTATACATCCTACCAAAATACCTAGTGACTCTAGAGATAAAAGCAATTTTCTTAAGTTGATTAAGTGCCTGTGGAAAGCTACTTATTTAATAGATATTTATCTATTCAGTGCTAACTGTGTTCTGGCATTGACCCAGGCACAGTCCATATTGAATAGAATTTAAAAATCCAATGGGTTCTATTAATATGGCTTTACAATTATATAAGGAGGAAGAGTAATAAATAAGTAAAACTTTTTTAAAAAGGTCCCCACATATGAGGCTTCATAATTATTTGAGCTGGAGTTGTGGCTTAAGAGGTAGATTGTCTACCTAGCAAGTGTGAAGCTGTGAGTTCAAATCCCTGTACCACCAAATTTTTAAAAAAATAAATAGTAATAAATATCAGATAATTCTCATCTATCATACCATGGAAAAAGCAATCTAATGAAAGGAGATTGTAATGAGAGGATTAACAATTTGAACTTCAAAACTTACTTTGAAGTTGTAGATACCAAGACAGTATGTTCTTGGCATAGGAATGGAAAAACATTTCAGTGGAGGAGAATAGAAAGCCCAGGAATAGACCCAGACATAAATATTTATTTGTTTTGCTTTGTGATTTTTGTTTTTGTTTTTAAGACAGGATCTCACTATGTAGCTCAGGCTGGCTTTGAACTCACTGTCTTCTTGCCTTCTACTAAGTGTTGGGAATAGAGGCATGCAACACTATGTCTGGCACAGTGTATCTGGCTTTTAAGAGAGGCCCAGAAGCAATTCATAGGGAGAAAGGAAACTTTTTTTTTAACAATGGTCTGATGACTGGATATACAACTGATGAAAACAAATCTGACTCCAACTTCACCACCATACACAAAAATTAATTTACAAAAGATTGTAGACCTTCACATAAAAGCTAAAGCCATAAATCTTTCTAAAAGAATGTTTGAACAATTTGGGAGTAGATAAAGTTTCTTGGTGTGACACAGAAGGAAATAATAATGAAGGAAAAATAAGTTAGACTTCATCATAATTAAGAAAACATCATTAAAAAATGAGTGAGCAACCCACAGGCTGGGAGAAAATATTAAAAAATATGAGTCTGTCAGGTATATAATAACCTCCCTTAAAAACAGTAATAACAGTAAAGAAATGATCCAATAAAGGGGCAAAATATTTGAATATAGAACGGAAAACATATAAATGAAAATCAGAATGCAAGATTTAGAAATATCGCTAGTCAGCAGAGAAACATAAATTAAAACCATAATTAACTATTACTACACACTCATCAGGATGATTAAAAATAAAAGGACTAATAGTACCAATTTTTGGTAAGGATTTTAGTAAGAGTGTAAAATGGTACAATACTTTCCCAAAAGATCTAGCAGTTTATTATAAAACCAATGATATAGTTACAAAATGATCCAGCAACACACATTTAGTTTGAATGAATTTTGGTAGAAATGGATGAATTTTGATTGTCCTGGGCAGTACAATAGTCTCATGCTGAACAGCGACAGCATGCCACTCTGTCGGCCACAGGATCATGACAGCAAGCAACCAATAACTACAGTGTACTGTGTTGCTAAGCTGTGATGTTCAATAGGGTAGGTGTACTAAATGCACTTTTGACATACAACAACATTTTCAATTTACAATGGATTTATAGGGATGGAATCACATTGTAAGCCAAGAAGCATCTGTGCATTGTTGCAGTGGCTCTATTTTGAAACAACAAAAATCTCTTACTGTACCTAATTTATGGTGTAAACTTTACTATAGGTACATGAATGTAGGAAAAAACATAGTATTTGTGAACTTTGGTACTATCTGTGCTACTAAGTGTCCACTGTGGGTCTTGGGAACATATTCCCTAGAGATAGGGGGAAGCTATTGTACTGAAACATGCATCCTAAGTAAATTTCAAAGCTAATATGCTGAATGAAAGAAGGCTTATATACAAGAGTGAATAAGACCCCATTTGTCTGAGGTTAAAAGCTACACAAAACTAATCTAGAGTGGAAAAACCTCAGAGAAATCTTTGCTTCTGGGAAATGGATGGAAATTAACAAGAAAGGGGGTAGGAGAACTCTTTATGGTTTGAGTTCCACAGATGTAGGCATTTGTCAAAGCTCAGAGAGTATACACTTAAGATTTGTCCATTTCGTTGGTACAAATTTTACAACAAAATAAAAACTCTATAAATAAAATTTGAATGATAGGGAAGAATGTACATTCCATTTAAATTTAAGGAGAAGAGTACTGTTGTTTGTAGCATACTTTTGTGAACTGATGGTTGATAGAATTATCAAAAGATGATAGCACAAACATGTACTCTTCAAAATTCTTTGAATTGTGTTGTATATTTAAAAGTTTGGTTTTTAAAAAAATTTCATCATTCATAGTACAAGGAAGGTGTATTTTGAAAATTCTGTAAGTGCATACAGTGTACAATTCAGCCCCTCCCCATTTTATTCCCTTAGGTTCCCTCCCTAACCTCCTCCTTTTCAAACAGTATTTGGTGGGTTTCATTTTACTACCTTCATACATATACACATAGTATACTTTTATCTCTTCACCTCCTGGTCCTCTCTCTTATCCATGTCCTTCCTCCCACTGATTTCATCTCATCTCCCCCCCCCCCATAGTTCCCCTTTTGCATTCATGTCCCATTGTCATTATTATCATTTTCACATAAGAATGAAAACATGTGATGTTTGACTTTTTGAGCTTGGCTTATTTTGCTCAAAATGATCTCCAGTTCCATCCATTTTTCTACTAACAACAATATTTTGTTCCTTAAGTTTGAATAAATACTTCATCGTGTATATATACCACATTTCATTATCTGTTGGTCAATTGTTGGGCACTTAAGATGATGCCACAGTTTGGCTATTACATTTAGTAGTGTGGTGGAGTGCAGGTGTCTCTCTTATATATTGATTTACACTCCTTTGGATATTTGCCCAAGAATAGTATAGCTAGGTAATAAGGTAAGTCTATTTATAGATTTTTGATAAGCCTCCATACTGATATCCATAGAGGATGCACAGTTTACATTCCCACCAAAACTGTGTGAAGTTTTCTTTCCAGCAATCTTTTCAGAATTTACTGTTATTTGTTTTATTGTTGATAGCCATTCTGACTAGGTGAGGTGGAATCTCAATGTAGTTTTGATTTGGATTTCCTTTATAGTTAAGGATGTTAAACATTTCTTCATGTGTTTATTAGCCATTTGTACTTCTTCTGAGAACTGTTTAATTCATTTACCCATTTATTAATTGGATTTTTTGTGATTTTGCTATTTAACTTTTGAGTTTTTTGTATATGCTAGATAGCTAATGAATAACTGGCAAAGATTTTTTTCTCCCATTCTGTGGGTTGTCTCTTGATTCTGGTAACTGTTTCTTTTGATGGCAGCAGGGTTTTAGTTTTTGCAATTTCATTTGTTGATTTTTGTCCTTATTTCTTGAGTGATTAGAGTCCTTTTTAGGAAATGATTACCATGCCTATGTCTTTAAGAGTTTTCCCTGTGTTAATCTCAAAGTTCCAGGTCTTACATTAAGATCTTTGATCAATTAGGACTTTTTTATAGTGTGAGAAATAGGGGTCTAGTTTGTTTTTCATGTAGATAACCAGTTTTCTCAGAATCATTTGTTGAAGAGGCTGTCTTTTCTCCAGAGGCTCTGTTTTGGGTTCCTCTGTTAAAAATCAGAAAGTTTTAGATGTGGGTTTATTTGTGGGCTTTTTGTTCTACTGCATTGGTCTTTGTGTCTGTTTTTGTGCCACTACCATGGTGTATATGTTACTATGGCTTTGTTGTGTAATTTGAAGTCTGATACCGTGATAACTCCAGTATGTTTTTTCCCCTCAGAAATGCTTTGGCTATTCAGAGTTTTTTGTGCTTCCATAGGAATTTTAGGATTGATTTTTCTATTTCTTTGAAAAAATGACATTGGGATCTTGATGGAAATTTCATTGAACCTATAGATTAGTTTTTGTAGTATAGTCATCATTACAATTTTAATTCTGCCCATCCATGATCATGGGAGATCATTCCATCTTTTGGCACTTTTTAAATTTCTTTCCTCAAGGTTTTATAGTTTTTGTTTTAGATGCTTTTCACCTCTTGAGTTGATTTTTTTTACAAGGTATTTCATTTTCTCAAGGCTATCGTGAATAGGATTGTTTTCCTGATTTCTTTCTCTGCCTATTCATTGTTGGAATATAGAAAGTTTAGTGATTTTTATATGTTAAAATTTTGTATCCTGCTACTTTGTTGAAGGTGTTTATCAGCTCTAACTTTTTTTGGTGCAGTCTTCTTTTAAGTATAGAATCATATCATCTACAAATAAGGCTAATTTGGCTTCTGCATTTTCTATTTGTATCCCTTTTATTTCTCTTGCCTATTGTGCTGGCTAGGAATTCTAGCACTATATTGAATAAGAGTCTTGTCTTGTTCCTGATTTTAGAAGAAATGATTTCAGTTTTTCCCTATCTAATACAATGTTGGCTGTAAGTTTGTCATGTATATCCTTTACTATGTTGAGATACCATTTCTTCTATTCCTTGTTTCTTCAAGGCTTTTACCATGAAGGAATGATGCATTTTATTAAAGACTTTTTTTGCATCTAGTGAGATGGTCATGTGATTTTTGTCCTTGATGCTGTTTATGTGGTATATTATATTTTTTGATCTGTGTAAGTTGTACCACCTTGCATCCCTGGAATGAAACCAACTTAATCATGGTGTATAATCTTTTTAATGTAAAACTATTAACTGTTGTATCTCCATAAAATGGATAGGGTATAGTTGGATAGGAGAAATAACTTCTAATGTTTAGTACCAAGTAGAATAATTGGGGTTGACGATAATTAGTTATGTATTTCAAAATAGCATTTTCAATAGTATTGAAAAGAACTTTGCTGCCAATGGTAAGTATTTGAGGTAGGGAATATGCCAGTTACCCTGAGCTGATCATTATATATCATGTACATCTATTGAGATATGACAAGGTACTCTCTATGTATATACAATTATTATATAGCAATATAAAAGAGATCTTGTCTAAACTTGGCAGGTTTATAATAGAGTTTTAGGTATAGTTTTTGAAATTGCAAATGTAACAGATAAAAATAATTAAAGCTAAGTTGTGAAGACAATGAAGAAACAGTGATTAACTTCCTTTTCCATCTAGTGGGAAGTAAATGCTTACAGTCAGCAAGGAAATAGAAGGGAAAGAATATTATTTAAGTTCATGGAGGTGACCATGAGATTTTAAATAGAAACAGTCAAGAGAGGTTACATTGGAACATTGCAACTGGGGTGGAGATAAAGGATGAGAAAATAGTCTGTATAGTTCACTTTTACCTTGCTGTGTTGTTTGAATTATTTCCCTCTGATGTACTGCTTATATAATATATACTTGTATAGCATAACATTATGAAAAAAAGTCATACATAGCCACATTTTGGTTATGTATTTCACGAGGAATGTACCAATGCATAGGAAAGCATGTGTGAGTAATATTGTCCATTACTTTTGTATATTTCTTTTGTAAGGCAGAATCATGAGACGGCATTTGCCTTATTGTACATCCTCCTTTTTGGGACTGTTGCCTTTTTGGATTCTGTGTACATCTTCTACCAACAAATGTACTGTGAGACATGAAGTGGCTGACTGCAGTCATCTAAAGTTGACTTACATCCCTGATGACCTCCCTTTCAACATAACAGTGTTGAATCTTACCCATAATCAACTCCGAGGATTGCCACCTGCCAATTTTACAAGATATAGCCAACTTACTGTCTTGGATGGAGGTTTTAATTCCATTTCAAAACTGGAGCCAGAATTGTGCCAAAACCTTCCCATGCTGAAAGTTTTGAGCCTCCAACACAATGAGCTATCTCAACTTTCTGATAAAATGTTTATGTTCTGCGTGAATTTGACTGAACTTCATCTAATGTCTAACTCAATCCACAAAATTCAAAACAATCCCTTTAAAAAACAGAAGGTAAGATGAAAATGTTCATTGTTGCCATCTAATAAATGTGGGATATGTTATCTAATGTTAAGATTTCAAGTCATTTTATTGTTAGACTTCATGTCTAAATATCAGGGTAAGAATAAGAAAAATTGGGGGGACCTGAACAAAATATTGCCATTGTGATTAAAAATGTTTTCAAAATTATAGTGTTAAATCAGCCTCACGTGTATTTCAAATAAATTTACCTCTCTTGCTTTCTCTCATTTGAAACAGGACTTAGAACTTAGGACCTGTGATCAGAGAAGTATCAGACTGTTCCATAAGGAGCAGAGAAAATAAACTCACAATTACTGATTTTAGCATATGAAGCAGTGGGAAAATATTGACTCCAAATTCTGACTTAAATAAAGCTAATGAATTGATACAGCTAAGCACATTGTTCAGTTAAAAAATACCTACTCTTTATTTAAGAGAGCTCAGGTATCATTTTTCCATTGGCTACCACCTCTTTCATTTTAGCACTTTGCTTGAATTTTTAAATCTGTGGGAAAAATCTGTAGTTCATGCAATTATAAAGTGCTTTTCTCAAACCAAAGCAATTTTCAAGTCTATTTGTTTTTTTCATTTTATGGCCTTATAAAAATAAACTTGTTCCTCTTGAGATATCAAGAATAATGTACAGGAGACACATTTATAAAGTGATTTGTTATCCAGTTATTTTAAATCCTTTCTTGTGCTTTCTTAGATTCTTATGTAAATGAAATATCTTTGGACACAAGCACCTCAAAGTCTGATCAGAAAAATTAATAGCAAAATGTTATTTATCTTTTTGAAACATAACTACAAGTCTTATTCTTTTTAATAGAGATTATGTTAGATTTTCCCCTAATGCCTATCAGGTTTTTCTTATATTTTACCTGAGTTTGAAGTTTACATGCATGTTCAAAAGTAACAGAGTGATAAAGCATCATACAATACTGACAGAAAATTTCATGTAATTATGAATGTTTTTCAACATAAAAGTCTTTTCAGGATTTATTAGTGGCAAAGTTGTACTCATACTTCTTTTTTTCCTTTTCGTTTCTTTTTTGTGGTACTGGGGTTTGAACTCAGGGGCCAACACCTTGAGCCACTCCACCAGCCCCTGTTTTGTGATGGTTTTTTATTTCAAGATAGAGTCTCAAGAACTAATTTGTTGGCTTTGAACTGCTATCCTCCTGATCTCTGCCTCCTGAGTAGGTAGGATTACCAGAG
Source organism: Castor canadensis (assembly GCF_047511655.1). Classification (NCBI taxonomy): domain Eukaryota; kingdom Metazoa; phylum Chordata; class Mammalia; order Rodentia; family Castoridae; genus Castor; species Castor canadensis. Next base: position 77,282,231 of record NC_133399.1, on the reverse strand, counting down.
TGAGCCAAAGGCACCTGGCTCACTCACCAGCCCTCTACTCATAAGGAAACATTGTATTCTTCTTTTTTCCTGTTACTAATTTCCAAGACTAATTCCTGACACTGCATGTTTAGTAAACCACATAGATTGCATCATAATAAATGTGTACTTTAAATAAGTAAATAAATTATGAATTTTCATTATATCACAAATTAGCTTAAATCCTTTTATTTTGCTGAGAGAAATAAAGTGACTCTTGAAGTAAGAAACTAAATCCATGCAACAGGGTGTTTTCAATCACAAGGATCACTTGCTACTCCTGTTTTCAGTTCTCTACAGAATAATAGATGGCGACATTTTGCTGTTGACATACTTCTAAGATTCACTCATGTTTGGAGGAGCTGTCTTTGATGACAAGACTCTAACCTATATACTTTTTCTTTTTACTCTCAGAATTTAATCAAATTAGATTTGTCTCATAATAGTTTATCATCTACAAAACTAGGAACTCAGCTCCAACTGGAAAATCTCCAAGAGCTTCTATTAACAAATAATAAAATTAAAGCACTTAGAAGTGAGGAACTTGATTTCCTTGGCAAGTCTTCTTTACAAAAATTGGAGTTATCATCAAATCAAATTAAAGAGGTAAGAAGTAATACAAATTATTCTGAATTCTACTGACTGTGTTACATAGATAGGAATCTAAGGGGTCTTAGAGGGAAAAAAAAACTTACAAGCTTCACCATGTCTTCCAGAAATCCTTTAACACTTTGCTTAGGGCCATTGGTGTCATTGTCAAGTGAAATGTGATACTTAGAAGATGGGGCTTTGTTGTCAAACAGTCGTGGGTTAAAATTCCTGTGCTACATGATAAAAGCGAGAGCACACAAGGGAGGTATGAGGATAGGTAAGACACCTAAAAAATTAGCTAGCATTTGTTGCCCTTAATGCAGAGAAACTAAAGCAGATACCTTAAAAGCAACTGAGGCCAATAGGAAAAGGGGACCAGGTACTAGAGAAAAGGTTAGATCAAAAAGAATTAACCTAGAAGGTAACACACACACACAGGAAATCAATGTGAGTCAATGCCCTGTATAGCTATCCTTATCTCAACCAGCAAAAACCCTTGTTCCTTCCTATTATTGCTTATACTCTCTCTTCAACAAAATTAGAGGTAAGGGCAAAATAGTTTCTGCTGGGTATTGAGGGGGTGGGGAGAGAGGGAGGGGGCGGAGTGGGTGGTAAGGGAGGGGGTGGGGGCAGTGGGGAGAAATGACCCAAGCCTTGTATGCACATATGAATAATAAAACAATAAAAATTAAAAAAAAAATCTTGTGCTATTAACAGTTCTTTCACCTTGGGAAACTTACTGATCCTAGTTTCTTTACTTAGAAAGTGGAAATAGTACCCTGTATCTCACAAACGTTCTGAAAAAATTAAAATACTATGATGGCTGAGAACACAGGTTTAAAGGTGGGTTAGCTGACCCCCTCTGTGGATTTATCTTTTAATAATTGTGTAATCAGTTAAGTTATTCAGTTTCTCTCTACTTTGGCCTGTCAGCTTTCAAATTGGTATAGTAATAATACTAATGGCACTACTTCATAAAACTGTCGGTAAATAATTAGTACAGTGTCTGACATTATAGTAAGTGCTCAATAAATGACAGTTAGCTCTATATTATTATAAAAACCTTCCGTTATATAGAAAGGTTTTATAATAACCTTCCTATGATGGAGTGTACCTACTTAACCATCATTTCTCAGATCCATGATCTTCAGTTGAATTATTTCCATACACAGCTATGTCTGTATTTTACCCCTTCACAGACAATAAGAATATTGGAAGTCTTTAATTAAACAACTTTTTAAAGCTATATTATTTTTTAGAGATAAAAGATAGATTGTGTATAGAATTATCCTGAAATAATGATGAAATATTTTGTATAAGCTACTCATTTTATTTTATTTCTTGGTGGAACTGGAGACTGAACTCAGGACCTCACTTGAGCTAAGACTCTTGTCCTTTTGTTTTTAGTTTGTTTTTCATGTAAGGTCCTGTACTTTTGCTGGTACCAGCCTCAGACTGTGATCCTCCTACTTCCACTTCCACCATGCTTTGCCCTTCATTTTATTTTTAAACAGCGTTTTCCCTGATTAGAGAATTTATTGTCATAGTATTATAAAATACATAAATAATGAGGAACAATAAAAATTAAGGCTAATAAAAGTCACTTTAAAGTCCACAAACAACTTTAAAGTCAGAAACAACAACTGCTAGCATTTGGATATATTTATCTCTACCTTTTCTCCAAATAATTATAAGAAAAAGTGAGCTAAAATTTATAGAGTAGTTAACTCAGTACTGTGAAAAAATATATTACATGTAAGATCTTTTAAATTAATTTGTTCTTACCATCATTTTGGACAAGAGTGAATAGAGATTAGGAAGTATTAAGTGCCACATCTAAAGTCTCAGAGGGACCATCTGATGAAAGAGCTGGGTTTCTGGAATGTGACCAGAGCTCATTCTCTTAACAGATATGCTACTATGAGTAGCACTTAAGTGTAATAGTTTCTGCTGTTTTTAAAAATTAATATAAAAAATGAACATATCCCAGGTAATTAGGAATTATCATTCAAAAACTTAATTTTAGTGACTGCAAAATAATACTATCATGTAAATGTACCATAATTGATTTGGTAATTTCCTGCTTTGCATTTTAACTGTTTATTTCCAATGGAAAACACTTTCTTCCACACTTAATTCTTTCTTTTCCTTTAGTTCAAATATTTCACAAGCACTATATAGAAATCAAAGCTTCTTGCTCCCCCTGGTGAGTTTATTTGTCAGGGACTGGCTACTGTCCTCTCTGTATTCCTTTTCTCCTACCTTCTAGTCTCTTGGCTCAGCATTGAGTTCCTGAACAGCCAACACTTCTGATAAGGGCGTGGGGGCATATGGAAGGGAGAGAGAAACACTATCATAAAATAAAGTCAGAAGAAAACTTGGCTGGAAATACCAAAATGATAGCTGACCTCAGAATTCCAGAAAGGAAAACCCATGTCACTATTTTATAATAAAAGCCATCCATCCATTCCTTGTGTGATGGTCACTGACACAAGTAGTCACCAAGACACAACCAGGATCTGTCCCATTGGTGACTTCACAGATAGTTTATTATTCACAATTTTACCTAGTGTGTTAAAAGTAAAATCACCAGGAGACTTAACACAAACTGGGAGGCCAGAGAAGGGCCCTACAGAAGGGGCATCTAAACTTATCCATGAATGTTGAGTAGAAGTGAGCTGGGAGGTCAGGGGTAGGAGCAGAGGGTGGGTAGAATAGGCACAGAGCAAGGAAGGAGCTGTGTTAGAGGGACAGAGAGAGAGAGATGCCTTGCCTGAAGCATGTGGTGAAAGGGAAAGGAGATTGAATAAAGAATTGTATTTAAGCTTTTCAAAGGTCATACAGAACCTGTTATATATTGGTTATTAACCAAAAATTTTTTCTCACCTTTAGTTCTCTCCAGGGTGTTTTCATGCAATTGGAAAACTTTTTGGCCTCTTTTTGAACAATGTCCAACTGGGCCCCAGTCTCGCAGAGAATCTTTGTTTGGAATTATCAAACACAAGTATCCAGAATCTGTCTCTGAGTAACATCCAGCTGAATAGAATTACCAACATGACTTTCTTTGGACTAAAGCAGACGAGTCTTACCATGCTTGATCTTTCCCACAACAGCTTAAATGTGATTGGTAATAATTCCTTTGTCTGGCTTCCACATCTGAAATATTTCTTCCTGGAGTACAATAATATACAGCATTTGTCTTCTTACTCTTTTTATGGACTTTCCAATCTCAGATACCTGAATCTGAAAAGATCTTTTACTAAACAAAGTATTTCCCTTACTTCCCTCCCCAAGATTGATGATCTTTCCTTTCAGTGGCTTAAGTGTTTAGAGTTCCTTAACATGGAAGAAAACAATATTCCAGGCACAAAAAGCAATATGTTCACAGGATTGATAAATCTGAAGTATTTAAGTCTATCCAACACTTTCACAAGTTTGAAAACTTTAACAAATGAAACATTTTTATCACTTGCTTATTCTCCTTTACTCATACTCAACTTAACAAAAAATCAAATCTCAAAAATAGAGAGTGGTGCTTTCTTTTGGTTGGGCCACCTAAAGGTACTTGACCTTGGACTTAATCAAATTGAGCAAGAAATCACAGGCGAGGAATGGAGAGGTCTAGAAAATATTTTTGAAATCTACCTTTCCTACAACAAATACTTAAGACTGACCAGCAGTTCCTTTGCATTGGTTCCCGGCCTTCAACGACTGATGCTCCGGAGAGTGGCTCTTAAAAATGTGGACATCTCCCCTTCACCTTTCCACCCTCTTCGTAACTTGACCATTCTGGATCTAAGCAATAACAACATGGCTAACATAAATGATGGAATGTTGGAGGGTCTTGAGAAACTAGAAATTCTGGATTTGCAGCATAACAATTTAGCACGGTTCTGGAAGCTTGCAAACCCTGGTGGTCCTGTTCATTTTCTAAAGGGTCTTTCTCACCTCCACATCCTTAATTTAGAGTCCAATGGCTTTGACGAAATCCCAGTTGAGGCATTTAAGGACTTATTTGAACTAAAGAGCATCAATTTAGGCTTGAACAATTTAAACATATTCCCACCATCGGTCTTTGATGACCAGGTGTCTCTAAAGTCATTGAACCTTCAGAAGAATCTCATAACATCAATTGAGAAGAATGTTTTTGGGCCAGCTTTCAAGAACCTCAGCAATTTGGATATGAGCTTTAATCCATTTGATTGCACATGTGAAAGTATTGCCTGGTTTGTTAATTGGATTAATAAGACCCATACTAACATCTCTGAGCTCTCAACTCATTACCTCTGCAACACTCCACCTCGATATCATGGATTCCCAGTGATGCTTTTTGATACATCACCTTGCAAAGACAGTGCCCCCTTTGAACTTCTTTTCATGATCAATACCAGTGTGCTATTGATTTTTGTCTTTGCTGTACTGCTCATCCATTTTGAGGGTTGGAGGATAACTTTTTATTGGAATGTCTCAGTACATCGAGTTCTTGGTTTCAAGGAACTAGAGGGACAGCCAGAGATGTTTGAATATTCAGCATACATAATTCATGCCCATAGAGATAGAGATTGGGTCTGGGAACACTTCTCATCAATGGAAGAAAAAGACCAATCGCTCAAATTTTGTTTGGAAGAAAGGGACTTTGAGGCAGGTGTCCTTGGACTTGAAGCAATTGTTAATAGCATTAAACGAAGCAGAAAAATTGTTTTTGTGGTAACAGAGCATCTATTAAAAGATCCATTATGCAAAAGGTAGGTGTTGTGAAATTTTAAGTGTGTACTTGCTTTTTCAATTGAGCTTTCAAATGCTACTACACTCACAAATCAAAGACTTTAAAAAATTCTTGATGTTTAGATTGAAGTACATTCTGAAACTAATTTTAGATTGTTGAGCTGTTGATTGTTACAAACTATACATTGATAATTTAACCTTAACTTTTTATTTGTTTACTTAGATTCAAGGTACACCATGCAGTTCAGCAAGCTATTGAACAAAATCTGGATTCCATTATATTGATTTTTCTTGAAGATATTCCAGATTATAAACTAAACCATGCACTCTGTTTGCGAAGAGGAATGTTTAAATCTCACTGCATCTTGAACTGGCCAGTTCAGAAAGAACGGATAAATGCTTTTCATCATAAATTGCGAGTAGCACTTGGATCCCGAAATTCAGTGCATTAAATTTATTTTTTGATTAAATTAGCAAAGGAGGACTTTCCATCCTAAGTTCCATGGTAAATGTAAGTTTTACTTGAAAGTAACGTGATCAGGTTATGCATTTTGATGGGTGATGGTATTGCAAGACAATTATATCTCTTCTACAGAAATGTATCGCCCTGTTTCGGGCCTCTTATTAATGATGGACTTATATACCTCAAATAAACATCTAAGCACAGAAGAACATCCTGTACTAATGAATACACAATTGGTCACTGAGGACTGTCACAACGTTAGAGTTTTAAAATATTCCTCATTTAAAGAAAAGTTAGAGTTATATTTTGTGATATCAGTTTTGTGTGTACTTATAATAGGTTAAAAGATAATTGTTTTAATGGGTATAAAGCTATTTCAATTGTAAAAGAGTAAAATTCTCAGAGTTCAATTTATTTTTTTCAGTGGTAAAACTTTGTAATTTAGTATTTCAGTGTTGATTTTGTTAAATACCTTTTAATTTGCATACCCGGGACAGAAAACTTCATAATTTCCTTTGATTACTTATTTGAATAAAAATCATAATAAATCCTCATTTGTGTTATTCTAACACTTGGGTTGTTCTGCAGGAGATTAAGAGCAATTCTCTTATTTAAAAATATTGTAGAAAGTCTTGCTTCCTGACGGTCACTCAAGAGACTGGCTTTGTTGAAACAAAGAATTTCCCTCTCCTGTTCACAGACTCAAGAGATGGTGTTGGCCAAATCACTTGGTTTCACTGGGATTCATTGACTCCTGATCTTGAAAATTATGATGACAAACAAAATCTTAAATAATTAGTGATGATGAGCATGGTATAATTTGTTGACATGGACTCTACTGTATCATAAAACTACATGCTTTGTGCAAATCCTGTTCTAGAAAGACTATTAATTTTGTTTTATAATAAAATAAAAAACTTTTATTTTATTTTAAAATAAATGCAGTCAAAATATTGGAAGTAGAAATGAATAATATTTTGAGATATTTATAGAGATTTGAATGTAAGAAAGATAATGCTGTGTTAATTTCTTTTTCTTTTTTTTTCCATTCTTATTTCTTTTATTCAACTGGAGGTTCTAGTCAATGCAAATAAGCAAGAAAAAAAATTAATGGTATCCAGATTGGAAAGAAACAAAAACATCTTTATTCACAGATAGCATAATTTTCTGCACAGAAAATCTGGTGGAACTGACAAAACAACTACTATAAATGAATTTAGCAAACTGCAAATTTATATGAGAACAACAGTCAGAAACTGAAAATTGAAAAAAAGGAATATCAATTATAATAGCATCAAAAAATGTAAGCTATTTAGGGAAAAGATGTGCAATATATATACAATGAAAACTATAAACGTTGCTGAAAGAAATTAAGTGTCTAAAGAAATGTTCAGGGGTCTGAAGATTCTTTTTTTTTATTATTCATTTATTCACATGTGCATACATTGTTTGGGTCATTTCTCCCCCCTGCTCCCCTCCTCCACCTTCTCCCCTCCTGAAGCACTCATTTGTCTGCTGAATCTTAGGAGCAGTTGAACTATCACATTTTGGAACGTTGATTTAAGTACTTCAGTATTCTCAGAGCTAGGTTCATGTGTCACTGGAATAATACTTGGATCCACATCCAAGTGAATATCCAGTGAATATTCACTGTACTGAGGCAGGCTAGAATAGCATAGGGAAAGACGTTATTTGCATGACAACCAAAGGCTGATGCAACAAAGCTGCATTACAGTAAAGCATCCTGTGACTAATCTCACAGGATGACTCAAAACCAGCTGGGACCAGCATGGCTGACAGATGACTGATAACTGTCCTTTGTTTAAATATAATGTCATATTAATATCATCATCCTTGCAGAATTGACTGTTCCTATCATGCATCTGATCCCATGACACATTTGAAGACCCCATAGAAGAACAGAAAAGAGGAATAAACACACTTTTAGGAATTCTCTGCCTTTTCCCTTACTTTGGTTCATGAATATTCAATCCTTCCTTTCATTAAGTCTGATCATAAAATATGCTGTTCAAAAACCCAGTGGATGTGGCTCACTCTGAGAATGCCCACACTCACTCTACAATAAAACTCCCCCCACTCACAATTCCTTACTTTGTCTTTTCTGGGAATTCTTTCTCTGACTGTGAGAAGAACCTGGGAACTCTGGGTAGAGGTCTCTCTGTCTTTCTCTCTGGTATGTTTGCCTTTCTCCTCCATATCCCCTCACAGACAGCAGCAGTACTGCTGGTTCTGAGTCTAAAATATGCCAACAACATGACTGCATGGAAGTGTAATCTTCAATTTCAAATTACTTACCACCCCTACATCTAGATACTTGTTTTAAAACATTTTAAAAGGGCTGAAGGTGTGGCTCAAGTAGTCGAATGCCTTCCCCATTGAGTTCAAACTCCAGTAGTAACAAAAACAACAAAACCCACACATAAAAAACATTTTAGATGAGATTTATTTTTAACTGTGATATCCTGCGTTATTTTGGCATCATAACACAAAAACTACAACTACCTCTTTTCTTCTTGATACACTTTGTATGTTATCTATTGGTAATCTTAACTCTTTGTTAAAATACTACTAAATTATTTTTATAACTTAATCATCAACTTGTGAAGGGCGGAAAATAATTTTGCTTTTATTTTCTTGTTTATGTGCTTATAAGATGCTAGATTAAATAGCCACAATTAAAACTGAGTTCAAAGGTAATTTTTTAAAGTTGTTTAGTATTTAACAGGTTAAAACACACAAAGAATGCCTGTTTAAATGAATACAAGTAAACTTAAGCAAAAAATATAGACTCTGACTTGTATTTGACCTGCACAGGAAGCATCATTCTGAACTTCTCCAGGCTTTTCTTTATAATTGTTCTCTGGAGGAGTCTTGTCCTTTGGGTTCCAGACAAGGAGTTGCAAAAAGGATGTTTGACCTCCTGGGTGCCACCAAGTAATCTGTTCATTCCAAGACCTTCCTGTTTTCCACTTTGCAAAACAAAACCCAACTGAGTCAACACTGAGTTTAAAATAAAACTCACTATTTAGGTTTTACTTAAAAATTATACCTTTTAGATTTTGATTAAGAAGTAGATACAAAAAAAGTAGATGCAATAAATTTGTTAGTGATGAGTTTTAATGTGACTTACTAACAATGTCTAAGCATTCAAATATGTATATCCTAGGTTGCTTCTAGTAAGTGATGGTGACCATTAGAAAATGTTAAGGAGGGTGATCCAATATGTTGGTTAGAGTAGGGAATCAGAATTCCTGAGCTCCATTACTCCAGACAACATCTTTTTTTTTTTTGTTTTTTTTTTTTCATTTTTCTTTTATTATTCATATGTGCATACAAGGATTGGTTCATTTCTCCCCACTGCCCCCACCCCCTCCCTTACCACCCACTCCGCCCCCTCCCTCTCCCCCCCTCAATACCCAGCAGAAACTATTTTGCCCTTATTTCTAATTTTGTTGTAGAGAGAGTATAAGCAATAATAGGAAGGAACAAGGGTTTTTGCTGGTTGAGATAAGGATAGCTATACAGGGCATTGACTCACATTGATTTCCTGTGCGTGGGTGTTACATTCTAGGTTAATTCTTTTTGATCTAACCTTTTCTCTAGTACCTGTTCCCCTTTTCCTATTGGCCTCAATTGCTTTAAGGTATCTGCTTTAGTTTCTCTGCGTTAAGGGCAACAAATGCTAGCTAGTTTTTTAGGTGTCTTACCTATCCTCATCCCTCCCTTGTGTGCTCTCGCTTTTATCATGTGCTCATAGTCCAATCCCCTTGTTGTGTTTGCCCTTGATCTAATGTCCACATATGAGGGAGAACATACGATTTTTGGTTTTTTGAGCCAGGCTAACCTCACTCAGAATGATGTTCTCCAATTCCATCCATTTACCAGCGAATGATAACATTTCGTTCTTCTTCATGGCTGCATAAAATTCCATTGTGTATAGATACCACATTTTCTTAATCCATTCGTCAGTGGTGGGACATCTTGGCTGTTTCCATAACTTGGCTATTGTGAATAGTGCTGCAATAAACATGGATGTGCAGGTGCCTCTGGAGTAACAGTCTTTTGGGTATATCCCCAAGAGTGGTATTGCTGGATCAAATGGTAGATCAATGTTTAGCTTTTTAAGTAGCCTCCAAATTTTTTTGTATAATGAAGGATACAATTATTAAAGTGATAAAGCATTAATAAGTGAAACTACAAAACAAGATATATGGTCATTAAAAGATGAAGTGGAATTAGAGGCAAGATATTCTTCAGTGGGAAAACTAAGTATCAGTATTGTGAAGATTAGTTTTTTCCTACATTTTTAATACTTTTTGGGTATTTTTGTAATACTTCTTGTTTTGAATTTCACACATTGATTTGTTTACAGGAGAGAATACATTTCAACTGAGAAGAGTAATGACAGAAGACTGTCCCTATCAGATATTAACATTTCAAAATTAAATCATCTGGGTTTTGCACAAGAATAGTCATTCTAGAAACAGGTTCTAATTCATTTGTATTCATTAATAATAGTTATGAAAGTCGCAATATGATAATTTTTACCGATACACTGCCATGCTTTAAAATAGTACCCAAAGCTAGAGGTTGCAGAAAAGTAGATAACTTTGTGTATTGCAAGTGGTTCTACAAATTGGTACAACCATTTTAAGAAGCATGGTGGCAAAATATTTCAAGAACCTTAAAAATATCCATAATCTTTGACTTGGTAGTTTTTCTTCTAGGGTAGTTTTTTTTCCAGACCCATATAAAGATACAACCATATATCTTTATGAAGACTGATATAAGATGTCTAGTGTACACCATCGAAATGAAAATATCAAGAAATGAAAATTTCACTAGTAATAAATTACCATATATACACATGATTATTTTGTGGTCATTAAAAATTATGCTTTTAAAACCAGCTGATAATGGAAATTTGATTACATGGATGTTATAATGTTAAGTATAAAAAAGGATATGAAAAAGTGCTACATTATACAATGATAAGATACTGCTGGTGTTGGGAAAAAGGCAATAGAAAGAAAATTATAATTCTGGACATTATTGATAGGAAATTTATCAATGATCATGACTCCCATATTTTTGTGTGTTGGGGATACAAGTGATCTTTGCTTTCTATCAATATTTCAATATTATTGTCATGTTCCGCATTGAACTTTTGGTACTTTGATAATTAAGGGGAAAATGATATTTCAATAAGATTGAAAGACAGGTCAGGGGGTTTAGCTCAGTGGCAGATCACTTACCTACCATGAGTGTAGCCCTGGGTTTGATCCCCAGCACCACAAAAATTGAGTGTACACAAAATCATAGAAGTAAGAGGATGCATAATTGGTGTGTCTATGGGTCAGAAGGAAGATACAGCTGTCAAGAATCAAAGTAAAGAAAGCGAATAAGAAATATGCAGGCACAGGGTGAGGTCTCTACCAAAGGAGGCAAAAAAAATCGACTCTTATGTATAAAACCCTGGTATACATACAGACAGTCCACCTGTGGTAGTAAAATTCCATAGGGAAGCAATCGGGGAAAATAGTCTATAAAGGTTTCTTAGCATGGCAATCATGAAAAAAAAAATGCTGACAAGCACTAGTCTACAGACAGAGGGGCCAAAACACGAAGGGAACATACAACTGGAGGGGTCTACATTTATTTTTAGAGGAAAGAGAAATGGGTTTTGGTGAAGGTCCAATACTGAAGCCTGGGTAAGGTGGGAGGAAGAGAAGAGCCAGCTGTGTGCTATTGACTTGGCTGCAGGGTGGAGAACGCATGGAAGGTGGTCACTGAGAATGCAGGAGCAAGAGATATCTTTAAAGAATGAGCAGAGCAGATCCAGATACAGCTAGAAATATCAGTCCTAAGTTGTGAAAGAAAACTGACCTACAAAATGCTGACAAAGTCCAGTTACTAAGTGACTGTTGGCAGCTGCTCACTCCTCCAACTCCTGCAGGGGTCCTCAGTGTGAACTGCTAAAGGTGCCTCCCTTGCAACTGAAATCCTACATTGGCCCAGGGAGTAAACTCCAAAGCCAGAGGCCAGGTGGGTGCCCCCAGATCTGCCACCTGGTATGAGAAACTTTGGCAAGTTATTCAACTTCTTTCTGCCTGTTTTCTCATCTTAGATTTGGATAAAGTAAAAGGTTTGTGGTGGGGAAGAAATAATAAATGTAATCCACATATTGAGTGCTAGTAACAAAGAAAGCCAACAGTAACTAATAGCTGTTACTATGAAGGTAAGTATAGTCTGACAAGTCAGTCATTTGGAAAGCTCTTTTGGAATTCTGTGATAAAGGAAAAGACAAATAGTTTTCTAATTAGGTAAAGAGGTTGATGTTAATTCCTAAGATTAAAGCTCTTCCTTTTTTTTTTAATTTAATTAAAAATTTTTTTTGATACAGGGTCTGGCTATGTAGCCCAGGCTGTCTTCAAACTCACGATCCTCCTGCCTCCGCCTCATGAGCTCTGAGATTATAGATATGCAACACCACATCTGGCCTCAGAACTGTCTCTGAAACGCCTACATAGGGTGAAACACTTCCTCAAAGATAAAACTGATAAGTATATTCCATTATTTGTTTTAATATTTTATTTTATTTTTTGAGACAGGATCTTGCTATATGGTGGAGGTTGGTCTCCAACTCCTGGGCTCAAGCAATCCTTCTGCCTTAGCCTCCCTCTCAATTAAATGAGGACATAAGTGCATGCCCAGGCACCTGGCCTTATAGCTTTTATTTTTTAATTATTTTATATACAGCCATATGTGGCATAATGATAAGGACACTTTCTGAGCAATGCATCCTTAGGCAATTTTGTCATTGTGTGATCACCACCGTATATCTACACAAACACAGCTATGACATCCGTAGGCAATATAAACTTATGGGACCAGCATCATATATTTTCTCTGTAGTTGACCAAAACATCATTATTAAGTGCATAACTATACTTCATTTTATTTAAATCTTCACATAAAACTATGTAATTTTAAAGCATTAATTATTAGTTTTATAGCAATGCCACTGAAATTCACCCAAGATCACTCCACCATCAGGTTTAATTTCACCTAGCTGCCTAAGCTGCAGACACACTGTCTGACCTATCATCATGCTAATATATAGCTACATATACTACACACATGCATAATTAGTATTCAATACTCAAATAAATGAGCTCATTAGAAAAACATCTATATAAAATCAGATAGAGGATCCCTTGTCCAGAATAATGCATCGAACCCAATTGACAAGTCTCTGTCCTTTGTGACCTTCAGTTTACCATGAAAGAAGCAGACTTACAGTTTTGTTCCCCTAAGAATCTCGTCGCTGTACACACTGGGGGTTTTTAGTCTTTGTGACTCTGAAGGCAGAGACGGCAGCCTCCTATGCGCAGGTGTTTTCCTGGCAGAAGTCTGCAATCCACGAATATCTGAGACTCGTCCAAGTCGGTGCTGTGCTGAAGAAAGAGCACTGGTCCCCACGCCAGATGATTTGTCCTCTTGTTCATTCCTGGGAGAGGGAAACCCAGTTAGCTACTCAGCTGTAAGTGCTGTGAGGACAGGGAACATGTCTACTTGGTACTGTATTCTTTTCTAATCTCACCCAACATGCAACAGGAATTATACTGTGGTTCCTATGAGGAGAATCTGTTTCTATTGTACACACCAGCTGGGTTTCCCATGTGGGGTGCTCAGGCTCACTGGCAGCATGGGGCTAAATGAGATCTTCACTACCCCATGTCCTGGAGGTCTTCAATGCTCAAGTGTTTCCTGCACTGGGAGTGGCTGAGTTGTTCTTATACATACTGTGTTCTCTCTGTGACAAAGGTTGGTCTCTGCTGAAGTGGTTTGGCTTGAATTGTCATCACACCGCTCAAGTCATTACAGAGATTGTTGGAGAAGCGATGAATCTAAGTCAAAAAAAGAGTTAAAATTTAAGAAATGCACAGTGCCATCCCTGCCTGTCAGAAATTAGCAGGGAACAAGTGGCACCAACTAGCTAGCTACAGGAAAATTTAATACATTGTACATGTAAATCTCATTTTCATAAGATTCATAGTCACATTAAATAAAGTGTGATTATTGTATTGAATTTATCAGAGCAGTTCAAAGAGGCCAAAAAACCCCCAACAATATGCACATTAACAGTTCCAAAAGTTTCTCTCAAGCAGAAAAAGCAAAGCAGAGTTATTATAAAGCCCTTACACTAGAAAGTAGAGCAAGGCTAAGAGACATTTTTTTTTTTTTTTAATTTTTTTTTTCATTTTTCTTTTATTATTCATATGTGCATACAAGGCTTGGTTCATTTCTCCCCCCTGCCCCCACCCCCTCCCTTACCACCCACTCCACCCCCTCCCGCTCCCCCCCTCAATACCCAGCAGAAACTATTTTGCCCTTATCTCTAATTTTGTTGTAGAGAGAGTATAAGCAATAATAGGAAGGACCAAGGGTTTTTGCTGGTTGAGATAAGGATAGCTATACAGGGCATTGACTCACATTGATTTCCTGTGTGTGGGTGTTACCTTCTAGGTAATTTCTTTTTGATCTAACCTTTTCTCTAGTACCTGTTCCCCTTTTCCCATTGGCCTCAGTTGCTTTAAGGTATCTGCTTTAGTTTCTCTGCGTTAAGGGCAACAAATGCTAGCTAGTTTTTTAGGTGTCTTACCTAACCTCACCCCTCCCTTGTGTGCTCTCGCTTTTATCATGTGCTCATAGTCCAATCCCCTTGTTGTGTTTGCCCTTGATCTAATGTCCACATATGAGGGAGAACATACGATTTTTGGTCTTTTGAGCCAGGCTAACCTCACTCAGAATGATGTTCTCCAATTCCATCCATTTACCAGCGAATGATAACATTTCGTTCTTCTTCATGGCTGCATAAAATTCCATTGTGTATAGATACCACATTTTCTTAATCCATTCGTCAGTGCTGGGACATCTTGGCTGTTTCCATAACTTGGCTATTGTGAATAGTGCCGCAATAAACATGGGTGTGCAGGTGCCTCTGGAGTAACAGTCTTTTGGGTATATCCCCAAGAGTGGTATTGCTGGATCAAATGGTAGATCGATGTCCAGCTTTTTAAGTAGCCTCCAAATTTTTTTCCAGAGTGGTTGTACTAGTCTACATTCCCACCAACAGTGTAAAAGGGTTCCTTTTTCCCCGCATCCTCGCCAACACTTGTTGTTGGTGGTGTTGCTGATGATGGCTATTCTAACAGGGGTGAGGTGGAATCTTAGTGTGGTTTTAATTTGCATTTCCTTTATTGCTAGAGATGGTGAGCATTTTTTCATGTGTTTTCTGGCCATTTGAATTTCTTCTTTTGAGAAAGTTCTGTTTAGTTCACGTGCCCATTTCTTTATTGGTTCATTAGTTTTGGGAGAATTTAGTTTTTTAAGTTCCCTGTATATTCTGGTTATCAGTCCTTTGTCTGATGTATAATTGGCAAATATTTTCTCCCACTCTGTGGTTGTTCTCTTCAGTTTAGAGACCATTTCTTTTGATGAACAGAAGCTTTTTAGTTTTATGAGGTCCCATTTATCTATGCTATCTCTTAGTTGCTGTGCTGCTGGGGTTTCATTGAGAAAGTTCTTACCTATACCTACTAACTCCAGAGTATTTCCTACTCTTTCTTGTATCAACTTAAGAGTTTGGGGTCTGATATTAAGATCCTTGATCCATTTTGAGTTAATCTTGGTATAGGGTGATATACATGGATCTAGTTTCAGTTTTTTGCAGACTGCTAACCAGTTTTCCCAGCAATTTTTGTTGAAGAGGCTGCTATTTCTCCATCGTATATTTTTAGCTCCTTTGTCAAAGATAAGTTGCTCATAGTTGTGTGGCTTCATATCTGGATCCTCTATTCTGTTCCACTGGTCTTCATGTCTGTTTTTGTGCCAGTACCATGCTGTTTTTATTGTTATTGCTTTGTAATATAGTTTGAAGTCAGGTATTGTGATACCTCCTGCATTGTTCTTTTGACTGAGTATTGCCTTGGCTATTCGTGGCCTCTTGTGTTTCCATATAAATTTCACAGTAGATTTTTCAATCTCTTTAATGAATGTCATTGGAATTTTGATGGGAATTGCATTAAACATGTAGATTACTTTGGGGAGTATCGACATTTTTACTATGTTGATTCTACCAATCCATGAGCATGGGAGATCTCTCCACTTTCTATAGTCTTCCTCAATCTCTTTCTTCAGAAGTGTATAGTTTTCCTTGTAGAGGTCTTTCACATCTTTTGTTAGGTTTACACCTAGGTATTTGATTTTTTTTGAGGCTATTGTAAATGGAATTGTTTTCATACATTCTTTTTCCGTTTGCTCATTGTTAGTGTATAGAAATGCTAATGATTTTTCTATGTTGATTTTATATCCTGCTACTTTGCTATAGCTATTGATGATGTCTAGAAGCTTCTGAGTAGAGTTTTTTGGGTCTTTAAGGTATAGGATCATGTCGTCTGCAAATAGGGATATTTTGACAGTTTCTTTACCTATTTGTATTCCTTTTATTCCTTCTTCTTGCCTAATTGCTCTGGCTAGGAATTCCAGTACTATGTTGAATAGGAGTGGAGATAGTGGGCATCCTTGTCTGGTTCCTGATTTTAGAGGGAACGGTTTTAATTTTTCTCCGTTAAGTATAATGCTGGCTGTAGGTTTGTCATATATAGCTTTTATAATGTTGAGGAACTTTCCTTCTATTCCTAGTTTTCTTAGAGCTTTTATCATGAAATGATGTTGGATCTTATCAAAGGCTTTTTCTGCATCTATTGAGATGATCAAGTGGTTTTTGTCTTTGCTTCTGTTAATGTGGTTTATTACGTTTATTGATTTTCGTATGTTGAACCACCCCTGCATCCCTGGGATGAAGCCTACCTGGTCGTGGTGGATAATCTTTTTGATGTGTTGCTGAATTCGGTTTGCCATTATTTTGTTGAGGATTTTTGCATCAATGTTCATTAAGGAGATTGGCCTATAGTTCTCCTTTTTGGAGGTGTCTTTGCCTGGTTTTGGGATAAGTGTAATAGTGGCTTCATAAAATGTGTTTGGCAGTTTTCCTTCCCTTTCTATTTCATGGAACAGTTAAAGGAGGGTTGGTATCAGTTCTTCTTTAAAGGTCTGATAGAATTCAGCAGAGAATCCATCAGGTCCTGGACTTTTCTTTTTGGGGAGACTCTTGATTGCTGCTTCAATTTCATTTTGTGTTATAGGTCTATTCAGGTGATTAATTTCCTCTTGGTTCAGTTTTGGATGATCATATGTATCTAGAAATCTGTCCATTTCTTTTAGATTTTCAAATTTATTTGAATATAGGTTCTCAAAGTAGTCTCTGATGATTTCCTGGATTTCCATGGTGTTTGTTGTTATCTCCCCTTTTGCATTCCTGATTCTACTAATTTGGGTTTTTTCTCTCCTCATTTTAGTCAGGTTTGCCAGGGGTCTATCGATCTTGTTTATTTTTTCAAAGAACCAACTTTTTGTTTCATTAATTCTTTGTATGGTTTTTTTGGTTTCTATTTCGTTGATTTCAGCTCTTATTTTTATGATTTCTCTCCTTCTATTTGTTTTGGGATTTGCTTGTTCTTGTTTTTCTAGGAGTTTGAGATGTATCATTAGGTCATTGATTTGGGATCTTTCAATCTTTTTAATATATGCACTCATGGCTATAAACTTTCCTCTCAAGACTGCCTTAGCTGTGTCCCATAGGTTCCGGTAGGTTGTGTTTTCATTTTCATTGACTTCTAGGAACTTTTTAATTTCCTCTTTTATTGCATCGATGATCCATTCTTCATTAAGTAATGAGTTATTTAGTTTCCAGCTGTTTGCATGTTTTTTGTCTTTACTTTTGTTGTTGAGTTCTACTTTTACTGCATTGTGGTCAGATAGTATGCACGGTATTATTTCAATTTTCTTATATTTGCTGAGGCTTGCTTTGTGCCCTAGGATATGATCTATTTTGGAGAAGGTTCCATGGGCTGCTGAGAAGAATGTATATTGTGTAGAGGTTGGATGAAATGTTCTATAGACATCTACTAGGTCCACTTGATCTATTGCATATTTTAGATCTTGGATTTCTTTATTGAGTTTTTGTTTGGATGACCTATCTATTGATGATAATGGAGTGTTAAAGTCTCCCACAACCACTGTGTTGGCGTTTATATATGCTTTTAGGTCTTTCAGGGTATGTTTGATGTAATTGGGTGCGTTGACATTGGGTGCGTACAGATTGATGATTATTATTTCCTTTTGGTCTATTTCCCCTTTTATTAGTATGGAATGTCCTTCTTTGTCTCGTTTGATCAATGTAGGTTTGAAGTCTACTTTGTCAGAGATAAGTATTGCTACTCCTGCTTGTTTTCGGGGGCCATTGGCTTGGTAAATCTTCTTCCAGCCTTTCATCCTAAGCATATGCTTATTTCTGTCGGTGAGATGAGTCTCCTGTAAGCAACAAATTGTTGGATCTTCTTTTTTAATCCATTTTGTCAAACGGTGTCTTTTGATGGGTGAATTAAGTCCATTGACATTAAGTGTTAGTACTGATAGGTATGTGGTGATTCCTGCCATTTAGTTATCTTAGTTGTTTGAAGGTTTGATTGTGTGTACCTAACTTGATGTTACTCTCTACTGTCTTGCTTTTTCTTATCCTGTGGTTTGGTGCTGCCTGCCTTTTCATGGTTAAGTTGGGTGTCACTTTCTGTGTGCAGGATCCCTTGCAGAATCTTTTGTAATGGTGGCTTTGTGGTCACATATTGTTTTAGTTTCTGCTTATCATGGAAGACTTTTATTGCTCCATCTATTTTGAATGATAGCTTTGCTGGGTAGAGTATCCTGGGGTTGAAGTTATTTTCATTCAGTGCCCGGAAGATCTCACCCCACGCTCTTCTTGCTTTTAATGTTTCTGTTGAGAAGTCTGCTGTGATTTTGATGGGTTTACCTTTGTATGTTACTTGTTTTTTCTCTCTTGCAGCCTTCAATATTCTTTCCTTAGTTTCTGAACTTGTTGTTTTAATGATGATATGTCGTGGAGTAGTTCTATTTTGATCTGGTCTGTTTGGTGTCCTGGAGGCCTCTTGCATTTGTATGGGAATATCTTTCTCTAGATTTGGGAAATTTTCCATTATTATTTTGTTGAATATATTACGCATTCCCTTCGCTTGCACCTCTTCTCCTTCTTCGATGCCCATGATTCTCAAGTTTGGTCTTTTGATGGAGTCGGTGAGTTCTTGCATTTTCTTTTCACAGGTCTTGAATTGTTTAATTAATAGTTCTTCGGTTTTTCCTTTAATTACCATTTCATCTTCAAGTTCTGAGATTCTGTCTTCTGTTTGTTCTATTCTGCTGGATTGGCTTTCCGTTTTGTTTTGCAGTTCTGTTTCGTTCTTTTTTCTGAGGTTTTCCATATCCTGGCTGTTTTCTTCTTTATTGTTGTCTATTTTTGTCCTGAGTTCATTTATCCATTTATTCATTGTGTTCTCTCTTTCACTTTGGTGTTTATACAGTGCTTCTATGGTTTCCTTTATTTCTTCTTTTGCTTTTTCAAATTCTCTATTTTTATTGTCTTGGAATTTCTTGAGTGTCTCCTGTACATTTTGGTTGACCCTATCCAGTATCATCTCTATAAAATTCTCATTGAGTACTTGTAGTATGTCTTCTTTTAAATTATTCTTGTAGGCTTCATTGGGTCCTTTGGCATAGTTTATCTTCATTTTGTTGGAGTCTGGCTCTGAGTTTCTGTTCTCTTCATTCCCCTCTGGTTCCTGTACTAATTTTTTGCTGTGGGGAAACTGGTTTCCCTGTTTTTTCTGTCTTCCTGTCATTGTCCTTGGTGTTGTTACTGTCCCTGTACTGTGTGTAATTAAGTATTTTCTAGCTTGTAATAATAACAATGGTAATATTGAGAACGGAAGAGTGAGCTGAGATGGAAAGCAAGAAGTTAAAGAAAAGGGGAAAACAAATATACAGACAAGAGGGAGAAAGCAGAACAAGGTATCAGACAAGAGAGTTTCAAAGGTATAAACAGGGAGTGTTAGTGTACTAATCGACAGTAAGCTGAACAGACAATAGAGAGACACAGAGAGGATTGAAAATCAAAGATAAAAAAAATAAAAAATAAGTATATGAAAGTAATATCTATTTATAAAAATGAATTAAAATAAAATGGAAAATAGGAAATTAAAAAAAAAAAAAACCAAAAAACTTCCAAGTTTATATGCAATGCAATTTCAGTCTTAATAATTTGGATGTCCGTCTTAATCTCCAGTCCTGGAGTTGGTGCCTCAGATGTTGTTCTGTAGTTGTCTCATCAAAGGGGATGCATAAAGTAGAACAAAACTACACTCACACACACACAGAAGAAAAAATAAAAAAAAAAAAAGCCCCACCAAGTGTCCCCAGTTCAAATGCAATAGTTTCAGTAAGTTTTTCGGCTTGCAGGTGTAATTCGGTTGTTCTCTCATCAAAGGTAGGGAGAAAAAGAAAAAAAAGCGTCTGGAGGCAGTTCTGAGAGTGGTATCTGCAACTGTGGCTTGCCTGCCTGCTGCTCTCAGCCTGTAGCTGGCGGCGTTATTTATGCAGATCTCTGGGGTGAGCTTAGCACTCACCTGGTCCCACAGGCTTTGTTTGCTCAGAGTTCTCCTGTGCGGGGGAGGGGGGCCTCTGCTACAGGCTTTTCCCTTTCCAAGCACTGGGAAAGGCGACACTGCCCCGCGTTGTCAGGCCTGCGTGTTTATTTACAGTTCACGTGGGAAGTGGGTCTTCCCTCCTCTCACAAGCGTCCCTGCTCCTGGTTGCTGGCGCGCCCCGCTCCCGCCAGAGCCTCTCCGGCCCGCCAGAGCCTCTCCGGCCCGCCCGGCTCGTTTCTTTACAGTCCCGGGAAGGGTTCCCTTCCCCCAATCTTCAGCGCTCAGGGCGCCCCACCCTCTTTCCAGCGTGTCTTAACTGTTCTTATTGCTTAGTACTCAGTTTCTCTTTTTTTCCCGGGTGGAGGTCAGTCTGTCCAGGGGGCTATGCTGCTCTGGCCCAGGCTTGTCTGTGGGGGAACCGCGGTACCGCGAAGCTCACCTGGTCCGCGTCTTCCCAAGCCGTGTGGGCGCCGGCCACTGCCGGCCCGGGGGCCTCCTCGGTTCTCCGTTTAACGTGAAGTGGAGATTCTCTGCACCGGCTGGAGATGTGGAGGTGTCAAAGTTATGCCTTTTCTCGGTGATTATGCCTGCAAAGTGTGTCTCCAGCGTCTCTCCAAGATTTCACTATAGGAGGCTCGCTTTCTGCTTCCTACCTCTAGCCGCCATCTTGGAATCCAAAAGGGCGTTTAAGAGACATTTTTTGACCCACTGCTCCCCGAACCACAAGCCCGCCTGTGTCCTTTCAATCTCACGAAGATTTTCTTTTTATCTGTTCCTATGCTGGGTACATATTTTTGCCTGTTCTTTTCTTCTTCAGTGTAATAAATCTTGTCTTTCATTTAGAAGTTAACTCATGTTTACTCTACTTCACGAAAGGCATGATATTTTTCATTTGAACGTCACAGAATTTATTATCTATAGCATATCTATTTGATTTATAGCATGTAATTAGCATCTGATTATAATTAAACTAAATACTTACTAGATGCCTACTCCATGCGGCTCATTGTATTAAATATCTTATATCCTTTAGTTCTCACAGCTTTCTACTGCATAGATGACATAGATAATGAAATTGGTTTTTTATTAAAAAGGACTGATTTGAGATCTGAGAACTAATACATGGTAAAGTCAGGCTCCAAACTTGTGTTCTGTATGCAATGCTCAAACTCTTAGTTACTCTACTATTTAATGATATTACCTCGTGTGTGTGTGTGTGTGTGTGTGTGTGTGTGTGTGTGTGTGTGTGTTGTGGACTGACCCTTCTAAATAAACTGTAATAGTGTGTAGCTCAACACACCAAGGGTCCTGACTTATCATTCTCTCTGCTCTCCCACACAAAATGAGCTACGTGGAACATAATGTTCAAATTTCCTAGCACACTGGAGACCGCCATCAATGATCCCATTTTTTTTTTTAATTCATATGTGCATACAATGTTTGGGTCATTTCTCCCCCCTCTCCCCACCCCCTCCCTTACCACCCATCCCGCCCCCTCCATCTCCCCCTCACCCCCTCGATACCCGGCAGAAACTATTTTGCCCTTATCTCTAATTTTGTTGAAGAGAGAGTATTAGCAATAATAAGGAAGGAACAAGGGTTTTGCTAGTTGAGATAAGGATAGCTGTACAGGGAGTTGACTCACATTAATTTCCTGTGCATGTGTGTTACCTTCTAGGTTAATTCTTCTTCATCTAACCTTTTCTCTAGTTCCTGGTCCCCTTCCCCTATTGGCCTCAGTTGCTTTTAAGGTATCTGCTTTAGTTTCTCTGCATTGAGGGCAACAAATGCTATCTAGTTTTTTAGGTGTCTTACCTATCCTCTTATCTCCCTTGTGTGCTCTCACTTTTATCATGTGCTCAAAGTCCAATCCCATTGTTGTGTTTGCCCTTGATCTAATGTCCACATATGAAGGAGAACATACGATTTTTGGTCTTTTGGGCCAGGCTAAACTCACGCAGAGTGATGTTCTCCAATTCCATCCATTTACCAGTGAATGATAACATTTCATTCTTCTTCATGGCTGCATAAAATTCCATTGTGTATAGATACCACATTTTCTTAATCCATTCATCAGTGGTAGGGCATCTTGGCTGTTTCCATAACTTGGCTATTGTGAATAGTGCTGCAATAAACATGGGTGTGCAGGTGCCTCTGGAGTAACCTGTGTCACAGTCTTTTGGGTATATCCCCAAGAGTGGTATTGCTGGATCAAATGGTAGATCAATGTTTAGCTTTTTAAGTAGCCTCCAAATTTTTTTCCAGAGTGCTTGTAGAGGTTTCCATTCCCACCAATAGTGTAAGAGGGTTCCTTTTTCCCCGCATCCTCGCCAACACCTGTTGTTGGTGGTGTTGCTGATGATGGCTATTCTAACAGGAGTGAGGTGGAATCTTAGCGTGGTTTTAATTTGCATTTCCTTTATTGCTAGAGATGGTGAGCATTTTTTCATGTGTTTTTTGGCCATTTGAATTTCTTCTTTTGAGAAAGTTCTGTTTAGTTCACTTGCCCATTTCTTTATTGGTTCATTAGTTTTGGGAGAATTTAGTTTTTTAAGTTCCCTATATATTCTGGTTATCAGTCCTTTGTCTGATGTGTAGCTGGCAAATATTTTCTCCCACTCTGTGGGTGTTCTCTTCAGTTTAGAGACCATTTCTTTTGATGAGCAGAAGCTTTCTAGTTTTATGAGGTCCCATTTATCTATGCTATCTCTTAGTTGCTGTGCTGCTGGGGTTTTGTTGAGAAAGTTCTTACCTATACCTACTAATTCCAGAGTATTTCCTACTCTTTCCTGTATCAACTTTAGAGTTTGTGATCTGATTTTCAGATCCTTGTACCATTTTGAGTTAACATTGGTATAGGGTGATATACATGGATCTAGTTTCAGTTTTTTGCAGGCTGCTAACCAGTTTTCCCAGCAGTTTTTGTTGAAGAGGCTGCTATTTCTCCATCGAATATTTTTAGCACCTTTTGTCAAATACAAGTTGGTTATAGTTGTGTGGCTTCATATCTGGGTCCTCTATTCTGTTCCACTGGTCTTCATGTCTGTTTTTGTGTCAGTACCATGCTGTTTTTATTGTTATTGCTTTGTAATATAGTTTGAAGTCAGGTATTGTGATACCTCCAGCATTGTTCTTTTGACTGAGTATTGTCTTGGCTATTCGTGGCCTCTTGTATTTCCATATAAATTTAACAGTAGATTTTTCAATCTCTTTATGAATGTCATTGGAATTTTGATGGGAATTGCATTAAACATGTAGATTACTTTTGGGAGTATTGACATTTTTACTATGTTGAGTCTACCAATCAATGAGCATGGGAGATCTCTTCACTTTCTATTGTCTTCCTCAATCTCTTTCTTCAGAAGTATATAGTTTTCCTTGTAGAGGTCCTTCACATCCTTTGTTAGGTTTACACCTAGGTATTTGATTTTTTTTTGAGGCTATTGTAAATAGAATTGTTTTCATATATTCTTTTTCAGTTTGTTCATTGTTAGTGTATAGAAATGCTAATGATTTTTCTATGTTGATTTTATATTCTGCTACCTTGCTATAGCTATTGATGATGTCTAGAAGCTTCTGAGTAGAGTTTTTTGGGTCTTTAAGGTATAGGATCATGTCGTCTGCAAATAGGGATATTTTGACAGTTTCTTTACCTATTTGTATTCCTTTCATTCCTTCTTTTTGCCTAATTGTTCTGGCTAGGAATTCCAGTACTATGTTGAATAGGAGTGGAGATAGTGGGCATCCTTGTCTGGTTTCTGATTTTAGAGGGAATGGTTTTTCAGTTTTTCTCTGTTAAGAATAATGCTGGCTGTAGGTTTGTCATATATAGCTTTTATAATGTTGAGGTACTTTCCTTCTATTCCTAGTTTTCTTAGAGGTTTTATCATGAAATGGTGTTGGATCTTATCAAAGGCTTTTTCAGCATCTATTGAGATGATCAAGTGGTTTTTGTCTTTGCTTCTGTTAATGTGATTTATTATGTTTATTGATTTTCGTATGTTGAACCACCCCTGCATTTCTGGGATGAAGCCTACTTGGTCGTGGTGAATAATCTTTTTGATGTGTTGTTGAATTCGGTTTGCCATTATTTTGTTGAGGATTTTTGCATCAATGTTCATTCAGGAGATTGGCCTATAGTTCTCCTTTTTGGAGGTGTCTTTGCCTAGTTTTGGGACAAGTGTAAGACTGGCTTCATAAAATGTGTTAGGCAGTTTTCCTTCCCTTTCTATTTTGTGGAACAGTTTAAGGAGGGTTGGTATCAGTTCTTCCTTAAAGGTCTGATAGAATTCAGCAGAGAATCCATCAGGTCCTGGACTTTTCTTTTTGGGGAGGCTCTTGATTGCTGCTTCAATTTCATTTTGTGTTATAGATCTATTCAGGTGATTAATTTCCTCTTGGTTCAGTTTTGGATGATCATATGTATCTAGAAATCTGTCCATTTCTTTAAGATTTTCAAATTTATTTGAATATAGGTTCTTAAAGTAGTCTCTGATGATTTCCTGGACTTCCATGGTGTTTGTTGTTATCTCCCCTTTTGCATTCCTAATTCTACTAATTTGGGTTTTTTCTCTCCTCATTTTAGTCAGGTTTGCCAGGGGTCTATCGATCTTGTTTATTTTTTCAAAGAACCAACTTTTTGTTTCATTAATTCTTTGTATGGTTTTTTTGGGTTCTATTTTGTTGATTTCAGCTCTTATTTTTATTATTTCTCTCCTTCTATTTGTTTTGGGATTTGCTTGTTCTTGTTTTTCTAGGAGTTTGAGATGTATCATTAGGTCATTGATTTGGGATCTTTCAATCTTTTTAATATATGCACTCATGGCTATAAACTTTCCTCTCAAGACTGCCTTAGCTGTGTCCCATAGGTTTCGGTAGGTTGTGTTTTCATTTTCATTGACTTCCAGGAACTTTTTAATTTCCTCTTTTATTGCATCGATGATCCACTCTTCATTAAGTAATGAGTTATTTAGTTTCCAGGTGTTTGCATGTTTTTTGTCTTTACTTTTGTTGTTGAGTTCTACTTTTACTGCATTGTGTCAGATTGTATGCATGGTATTATTTCTATTTTCTTATATTTGCTGAGGCTTGCTTTGTGCCCTAGGATATGATCTATTTTGGAGAAGGTTTCATGGGCTGCTGAGAAGAATGTATATTGTGTAGAGGTTGGATGAAATGTTCTGTAGACATCTACTAGGTCCACTTGATCTATTGCATATTTTAGATCTTGGATTTCTTTATTGAGTTTTTGTTTGGATGACCTATCTATTGTGTTAAAGTCTCCCACAACCACTGTGTTGGCATTTATATATGCTTTTAGGTCTTTCAGGGTATGTTTGATGAAATTGGGTGCGTTGACATTGGGTGCATACAGATTGATGATTATTATTTCCTTTTGGTCTATTTCCCCTTTTATTAGTATGGAATGTCCTTCTTTATCTCGTTTGATCAATGTAAGTTTGAAGTCTACTTTGTCAGAGATAAGTATTGCTACTCCTGCCTGTTTTGGGGGGCCATTGGCTTGGTAAATCTTCTTCCAGCCTTTTATCCTAAGCATATGCTTATTTCTGTCGGTGAGATGAGTCTCCTGTAAGCAACAAATTGTTGGATCTTCTTTTTTAATCCATTTTGTCAAACAGTGTCTTTTGATGGGTGAATTAAGTCCATTAACATTAAGTGTTAGTAATGATAGGTATGTGGTGATTCCTGCCATTTAGTTGTCTTAGTTATTTGAAGGTTTGATTGTGTGTACCTAACTTGATGTTACTCTCTACTGTCTTGCTTTTTCTTATCCTGTGGTTTGGTGCTGCCTGCCTTTTCATGGTTAAGTTGGTGTCACTTTCTGTGTGCAGGATCCCTTGAAGAATCTTTTGTAATGGTGGCTTTGTGGTCACATATTGTTTTAGTTTCTGCTTATCATGGAAGACTTTTATTGCTCCATCTATTTTGAATGATAGCTTTGCTGGGTGGAGTATCCTGGGGTTGAAGTTATTTTCATTCAGTGCCCGGAAGATCTCACCCCACGCTCTTCTTGCTTTTAATGTTTCTGTTGAGAAGTCTGCTGTGATTTTGATGGGTTTACCTTTGTATGTTACTTGTTTTTTCTCTCTTACAGCCTTCAATATTCTTTCCTTAGTTTCTGAACTTGTTGTTTTAATGATGATATGTCATGGAGTAGTTCTATTTTGATCTGGTCTGTTTGGTGTCCTGGAGGCCTCTTGCTTGTATGGGAATATCTTTCTCTAGATTTGGAAAATTTTCCGTTATTATTTTGTTGAATATATTATGCATTCCCTTCGCTTGCACCTCTTCTTCTTCGATGCCCATGATTCTCAAGTTTGGTCTTTTGATGGAGTCAGTGAGTTCTTACATTTTCTTTTCACAGGTCTTGAGTTGTTTAATTAATAGTTCTTCAGTTTTTCCTTTAATTACCATTTCATCTTCAAGTTCTGAGATTCTGTCTTCTGTTTATTCTTTTCTGCTGGATTGGCCTTCCATTTTGTTTTGCAGTTCTGTTTTGTTCTTTTTTCTGAGGTTTTCCATATCCTGGCAGTTTTCTTCTTTATTGTTGTCTATTTTTGTCCTGAGTTCATTTATCCATTTATTCATTGTGTTCTCTCTTTCACTTTGGTGTTTATACAGTGCTTCTATGGTTTCCTTTATTTCTTCTTTTGCTTTTTCAAATTCTCTATTTTTATTTTCTTGGAATTTCTTGAGTGTCTCCTGTACATTTTGTTTGACCCTATCCAGTATCATCTTTATAAAATTCTCATTGAGTACTTGTAGTATGTCTTCTTTTAAATTATTCTTGTGGGCTTCATTGGGTCCTTTGGCATAGTTTATCTTCATTTTGTTGGAGTCTGGATCTGAGTTTCTGTTCTCTTCATTCCCCTCTGGTTCCTGTACTAATTTTTTGCTGTGGGGAAACTGGTTTCCCTGTTTTTTCTGTCTGCCCGTCATTGTCCTTGGTGTTGTTACTGTCCCTGTACTGTGTGTAATTAAGTATTTTCTAGCTTGTAATAAAAACAATGGTAATATTTAGAATGGAAGAGTTAGCTGAGATGGAAAGCAAGAAGTTAAAGAAAAGCGGAAAACAAATATACAGACAAGAGGGAGAAAGCAGAACAAGGTATCAGACAAGAGAGTTTCAAAGGTATAAACAGGGAGTGTTAGTGTACTAATCGACAGTAAGCTGAACAGACCTTAGAGAGACAGAGAGAGGATTGAAAATCAAAGATAAAAAAAATAAAAAATAAGTAAATGAAAGTAATATCTATTTATAAAAATGAATTAAAATAAAATGGAAAATAGAAAATTAAAAAAAAAAAACCCAAAAAATTTCCAAGTTTATAATATGCAATGCAGTTTCAGTCTTAATAATTTGGGTGTCCGTCTCAATCTCCAGTCCTGGAGTTGGTGCCTCAGATGTTGTTCTGTAGTTGTCTCATCAAAGGGTATGCATAAAGTAGAACAAAACTACACACTCACACACACACACACACACACACACACACACACACACAAAAAGCCCCACCAAGTGTCCCCAGTTCAAATGCAATACAGTTTCAGTAAGTTTTTCAGCTTGCAGGTGTAATTCGGTTGTTCTCTCATCAAAGGTAGGGAGAAAAAGAAAAAAAAGTGTCTGGAGACAGTTCTGAGAGTGGTATCTGCAACTGTGGCTTGCCTGCCTGCTGCTCTCAGCCTGTAGCTGTCGGCATTATTTATGCAGATCTCTGGGGTGAGCTAGCACTCACCTGGTCCCACAGGCTTTGTTTGCTCAGAGTTCTCCTGTGCGGGAGCCTCTGCTACAGGCTTTCCCCTTTCCAAGCACTGGGAAAGGTGACACTGCCCCCGCGTTGTCAGGCCTGCATGTTTATTTACAGTTCACATGGGAAGTGGGTCTTCCCCCCTCTCCTCTGAAGTTTTCCTCCCACTGCCACTTTCACAAGCTTTCCTGCTCCTGCTTACTGGGCGGTGCTGCTGCTCCTGCCAGCCGCCATGTTTGTTTACAGTTCACATGGGAAGTGGGTCTTCCCTCCTCTCACAAGCTTCCCCGCTCCTGGTTGCTGGGCACGCGCCCCGCTCCAGCTCCCGCCAGAGCCTCTCCGGCCCACCCGACTTGTTTATTTACAGTCCCGGGAAGGATTCCCTTCCCCCAATCTTCAGCGCTCAGGGCGCCCCACCCTCTTTCCAGCGTGTCTTAACTGTTCTTATTGCTTAGTACTCAGTTTCTCTTTTTTCCCCTGGTGGAGGTCAGTCTGTCCAGGGGGCTATGCTGCTCTGGCCCAGGCTTGTCTGTGGGGCTACCACGGTACCGCAAAGCTCACCTGGTCCGCGTCTTCCCACGCCGTATGGGCGCCAGCCACTGGTGGCCCCGGGGCCCTCCTTGTTTCTCCGTTTAACGTGAAGTGGAGATTCTCTGCACTGGCTGGAGATGTGGAGGGGTCAAAGTTATGCCTTTTCTTGGTGTTTATGCCTGCAAAGTGTGTCTCCAGCGTCTCTCCAAGATTTCACTATAGAAGGGTCACTTTCTGCTTCCTACCTCTAGCCACCATCTTGGAATCTATCTCCAGACAACATCTTGAGACATAGGAGCTACACTTGTGTAACGGATTGCTTCTACCCAAAATAATAACTGCCAACACAATAATTTTAGTGCACATAAAATTCAAGGACTTGCCTTTAAAACAGCTTTACTTGCACCTAACAGCCAGAAAATCCCAGAGAGGCATTGGCAAGTCTGCCCTGGGAAAAACGTCTCCTGGCCAGTTCTCTTTTTTTGTTTCCTCTCAATAAGCCAAAGATAAAGTATCAATCAGAATCAAACTCTGCAGCATCCTGGACCCCTAACCCATGGAAAGCCTTGCTATGCCCTGTTGTGCTGAACCCAGTCTCAGTGTGTGTCTACCTGAGAAAAACCTCAGAAAAAAGAATCAAACAGAAATCCTGGAAATAAAAATCCTGTTAGTGAAATAAAAAACACACTGCAAGGTTACTCCAGCAGACTAGAACAAGTAGAAGACAGAATCTCAGAGCTCAAAGACAAAATAGAAATTAAAGAAAAAAACAGATCTTGAGTTCTATTGAACTTGAGTCAAACAACTCAAGAGCTGTGAAATGAATATGCAAGAACTCAGCAACTCCATCAAAAAACCAAACCCAAAAATCATGGACCATAAAGAAGGAGAAGAAGCACAAGCCAAAGTGATACATAATATATTCAATAAAATAATAACAAAATTTCCTAAATCTTGAGAAAGATTTGCCCATTCAGGTATAGGAAGCTTCCAGATACTAAACAGACTTGACCAAAATAGAACCTCCCCACAGCATATTATCATTAAAACAACAAGCACAGAGAACAGAGAAAGAATATTGAAGGCTATAAGAGAGAAAAAACAAATAACATATAAAGGTAAACCCATCAAATAACAGCAGATTTCTCAACAGAAACCTTAAAAGCAAGAGCATGGAGTGAAGTATTCTGGATACTGAATGAAAATAATTTCAGCCCTAGGATACCCCTCCCAGCAAAACTATCATTCAAAATTGACAGAGCAATAAAAGTTTTCCATGATAGACAGAAACTAAAACAATATATAAACACCAAGCCAACACTATAGAAGATTCTACAAGAAATTCTGCACACATATAATGAAAGCAAACAAAACCATGAAAGGTCAGGCAATACCAAACCACAGAAGAAGAAAAGGCAAGAAAGTAAACAGTAACACTGATTTGGCTACACACAATCAAATGCTTAATCAACAAAGACAACTACATGACAGGGATCACCATGTACCTATCAATAGTAACACTGAATGTTAATGGACTAAATTCCCCTATCAAAAGACACCGACTGGCAAACTGGATTAAGAAGGAAGATCCTGATGAATTCACTACTGAATTCTGTCAAACATTTAAAGAAGAACTAATAACAACTCTCCTTAAACTGTTCCACAAAATAGAAAGCGAAGGAACACTGCCTAACTCATTTTATGAAGCCAAAATATTACTCTCATCCCAAAACCAGACAAAGACACCTCCAAAAAGGAGAACTATAGGCCAATTTCCTTAATGAATATTGACACAAAAATCCTCAATAAAATAATGGCAAGCTGAATCCAGCAACACATCAGAAAGATCATTCACCACAACCAAGTCGGCTTCATCCTAGGGATGCAGGGGTGGCTCAACATACGCAAATCTATAAATGTAATACAGCACATTAACAGAAGCAAAGACAAAAACCACTTGATCCTCTCAATAGATGCAGAAAAAGCCTTCAACAAGATCCAACACCACTTCATGATAAAAGCTCTAAGAGAACTAGGAATAGAAGGAATGTAACTCAATATTGTAAAGGCTATATATGACAAACCACAGCCAACATCATACTTAACGGTGAAAAACTGAAACCATTCCCCGTAAAATTAGGAATGAGACAAGGGTGCCCACTATCCCCACTCCTATTCAACATAGTACTGGAATTTCTAGCCAGACCAATTAGGCAAGAAGAAGAAATAAAAGGAATACAAAAGGTAAAGAAACTGTCAAAATATCTTTATTTGCAGATGATATGATCTTATACCTCAAAGACCCAAAACACTCTACCCAAAAACTCCTAGACACCATAAACAGCTAAAGTAAGGTGGCAGGATACAAAATCAACTTATAAAAATCATTAGCTTTTCTATACACCAACAATGAACAAACTGAGAAGGAATATATGAAAACAATTCCATTCACAATAGCCTCAAAAAAAAAAAATCAAATACCTAAGAGTAAATTTAACAAAGGATGTGAATGACCTCTACAAAGAGAATTACAAACATCTGAAGAAAGAGATTGAGGAAGACTACAGAAGATGGAAAGACCTCCTGTGCTCATGGATGGGTAGAATCAACATAGTAAAAATGGCTATACTATCAAAAGCAGTCTACATGTTTAATGCAATTCCCATCAAAATCCCAATGACTCTTCACTGAGAATGAAAAATCTACCCTAAAGTTCATTTGGAAATACAAGAGACCATGAATAGCCAAGGCAACACTAAGCAAAAAGAGAATGCTGCAGGTATCACAATACCTGACTTCAAACTATATTACAAAGCAGCAATAAAAACAGCATGGTACTGACATAAAAGCAGACATGAAGACCAGTGGAACAGAATAAAGGACCCGGATATGAATCCACACAACTATACCCACCTCATTTTTTACAAAGGTGTCAAAAAATATGATAGAGAAAACACAGCCTCTTCAACAAATGTTGCTGGGAAAAGCGGTTATCCATCTGCAAGAAACTGAAACTAGATCCATGTCTATCACCCTGTACTAGTATCAACTCAGAATGGATCAAGGACCTAACTATCAGTCCTGAAACTCTGAAGTTACTACAGGAAGGAGCAGGAAACACTCTGAAACAAATAGATACAGGCGAAGACTTCCTTAATAGAACCCCAGCAGCCCAGCAACTAAGAGAAAGGATGACTAAATGGGACTTCATAAAATTAAAAAGCTTCTGCACAACAAGAGAAATGGTCTCTAAACTGAAAAGACCACCCACAGAGTAGGAGAAAATATTTGCCAGCTACACATCAGACAAGGGACTGATAACCAGAATATACAGGGAACTTAAGAAACTAAACTCTCCTAAAATCAATGAACCAATTAAGAAATGGGCCACTGAACTAAATAGAACTTTTTCAAAAGAAGAAATTCAAATGGCCAAAAAGCACATGAAAAAATGCTCACCAGCTCTAGCCATAAAGGAAATGCAAATTAAAACCACACTAAGATTCCACCTCACCCCTGTTAGAATAGCCATCATCAAAAACACCAGCAACAACATGTGTTGGTGAGGATGTGGGGAAAAAGGAACCCTAGTCCACTGCTGGTAGGAATGCAAGCTGGTGCAATCACTCTGGAAAAAAATTTGGAGACTTCTTAAAAATCTAAACATAGACCTGCCATGTGATCCAGCAATCCACTCCTTGGGATATACCAAAGGAATGCAACACAGGTTACTCCAGAGGCATGTGCACACCCATGTTTATTGCAGCGCTATTCACAATAGCCAAGTTAAGGAAACAACCAAGATGCCCCACTATTGATGAAAGGATCAAGAAAATGTGGTACTTGTACACAATGGAATTTTACTCAGCCATGAAGAAGAATGAAATCTTACCATTTGCAGGTGGATGGAACTAGAGAAAATCATTCTGAGTGAGGTCACCTGGCTCAGAAGACCAAAAATCATATGTTCTCCCTCATATGTGGACTTCAGATCTAGGGCAAATGCAGCAATGTGGTTGGACTTGGATCACAAGACAAGGGGAGAGTACATACGGGAGATATAGGAATAGGTAGAAAACCCAAAACATGAAAGTGTTTGATGTCCCTACTCTAGAGGAACTAATACAGAAACCTTAAAATGACAGAGGCTATCATGAGCAGGGGATCAGGAACCAATGTAAAGATCAGCTAGAGTTTAATCAACATGGTTTGTAACACATGGGTACATGAATCTCTCTGTATAGCTATTCTTAATTCAACTAGCAAAAACGCTTTGTCTTCCTTATTATGCTTATGTCATTTCTTCAACAAAATTAGTGATAAGGGCAGAACAGGACTTTCCTGGAACTGAGGGAGGGAGTAGAATCAGTGGGGGAGGGGAGAAAGGTGGAGAAATGACCCAAACAATGTATACACATGTGAATAAATGAAAACAAAATGAAAAAAAAAGAAAATGTTAAGATACTTAAACCAATAATTGCTTCTTGCAATCTATACAGACAATTGCGGGGATAGTTCAGGTAGGAGAGCAATTGCCAAGCATGTGTAAGGTCCTGAGTTCAATTCCCATTACTACAAACAAATGAACAAAACAAACAATCTATAGAGGCAAAAGGTAGATGAGTAGTTGTGTGGGCCTTGAAACAGAAATAGGGAGTGACTGCAATAGGCGTGAGAGAACTTTTTAGGGTGATATGCCTTTTTAGAATGAATGGGATTGTGGTAATGATTGTATAAACTATGAAAGCTTATTGAAAATCATTATTTACATGAATTTTATGTTAAATGAATTATATTTTCATAACTATGTTAAAATAGCATTCACTGAGCAGGAACAATTGCCTAGTCCTGTGGTAAATACTATGGTTGTTGGAAATGGGGCAATAGAAGTTGCAGTGCAAGGGATTACCAAAGGTGAACCTGGACAGGGAAGGCTCCACAGAATAGGGTCAAATAGGTGGATGGGGTTTTGGTGAGAGGGGAGGAAGATAGCAGAATGAGTAGTAAGAAGGAAGGGAGGGAGAGCAGCATGAACTTGGTGTTGGGACACAGTATGGATGCTGAAGAGCATGGAATCATGTCATCAAGAGCATGGCAGAGGAGTTAAGAGTTAATGAATTGCTATTTTGGAATTGTGATTTTATGAGTTTCAATTGGTAAAATGAGACATTATAATAAAATTCCGTCCTGGAATCTATGACCTAGACTTAGGTAAGTGACAACGAGCTGTATAGAGGAATAAAGCTATGAAATGATTATTTTTTTCCTTCAAACATGTACAGTCATAGGCCACTTCATGACATTTTGGTCAAGGATGGAGTGGCTATCTTATGAACTAGTCCCATAAGATTATATCACATAGTGGGCTGGGCTGTATCTCAGTGATAGAGTGCTTCCCCAGCATCTACGAAGCCCCGGGTTCTATCCCCAGCACCACAAAGTAAAACCAAGGCAGACTTAGCAAAATTATATCACCTACAGATGCCATATGCATTTTGGTTTGTGTAAATACTACATGATGTTTGCGTAACAACAAATTTGCTGAGCTACGTGTTTCTCAGAACATGTTTCTCCCTATCATTATACATCACTTGACTATATATCTGTGTTAAAACAGCAAAGTATGGCAATCAGCTGATGATTAGTTATTATTTATAGTAGAGGTAGCCACTCTTAGCTCTTGCAAGCCTGTACACTTGATCTATCTTTCTGTTTGAGGGAGAAACTAGTTCTGTAATGTGGTTTACCCCAACAATTTAACAAATTATCCTTCATGTGCACTGGGCAGGAATCATCAGACCGTTCAATGACAGAATTTTCCAGTTTTGTGTGAGAATTTCTGGGCAGCCAGTGTTGACTTCCTTACTCCTTTTACCTTAGTTCAGTTCCCCCAGAAATAAACTCTGGGGTGAAGATTTGCCCCCAGAAGATATCAAGAAAGTGTCCTGATTCATAGGAAGTAAAACAAGTTGCATTGGGAAGAGAAACAATGATGAAATTTGGTGCAACTGCAATTGCAAAAGGCCTTGCCCACCCTGCAGGGAGCACTGGAGATGGAATGGCCCAGAGTTGATGCAAATCTAGGCAAAAGGGCTGGATTTTTCTCTGTTTCCTCACTGTAGCCAGTCATTAATGCCAGCAGCCCCAGGAAGTGTGACCTTTTCTTAAGGTCCCACTTGGGCAGAAGAAATTCTAAAGGAATAACTTAGTTATGAACCTCAGAAGCCAACACACTATGCCTGGATCCTCAGGGGAGGTCTCTGTTTCACTCCAACATTTACCACACCTTCTAAGTTACTTAAAAATTAAAATTTACAGTGCTAGGTTGGTTTCTTTTGGTACTTATGAAAGTTTTCAGTTTTATTTTTTAAAAAAATTCAAGTAAAGTTTCTTCCAGAAATTCTGGGAAACAAGTTGCCTCATTGGAGGTCACTTTTTAAAATGAAAAACCCAAGGATATTCTGACAATGTTAATGTCCTCTAGTCAAAGACAACAAGGAACACAGCTGCAGGTGAACAAATTGTGATTCTGCTCAGAGCAATGAGTGAAGAAACACAAAAGGGGTATCTCTGCAAGAAGGTACTTGAGAGAACTTATTGTACAAGAATTGGGCTTAAGGGCTGGCATGATGGGTCAAGTGGTAGAGTGCCTGCTTAGCAAGCACGAGGCCCTGAATTCAAACCCCAGTACCACCAAAAAAAAAAAAGAATTGGGTTTAAGATGGGTAATTTCAGTGAGAGCCGACTAGAATAAGGATAAAGTTGTAATTGCTAGAAATTATAGTCAGTCAGTCAAGAGAGGAATTTTAAGCATGGCACAGTGACCTTTTTTCTGTGCTCAGACAAGATAATGAAGTGATTATGGTATTTTAATTGATAAATCATGCAGAGTAATCTTACCTGAAGTTGGTGTCCTGCAAGACTGTTTATGTCCAATAGGAGAATAACATAACCAACATATGAGTATCAGGCTAGATTTTGATTGTCAGGTGGCTTCTTCTTATAAAGATATCTTTTTAATCTTAGTGAGTACTTGGTTGCAAGTAACAGAAACTCAGAAGTTGTTTAAGCAAAAATGGTTTTTGGTATGACCTAGCTGGGAATAAGGCAGGGAGTTAACTAGCTCTCAAGGGTAGCTAGAACAGGGGCTCAAGCACCACCATACCTGGCATCTATTACTCTCAATGTGTTGATATCATTGGTTCATCCTGCCAGAAACATGGTTGTCCAGTGCCATAATCCATTTTCTGTTGATATAACAAAACACCAGAGACTGGATGATTTTAAAGAAAAGAAGTTTATTTGGCTCAAAATTATGGTGGCTGAAAAATACAGTGTCTTGCCAAGGCTTCTGTGTCTGTGTCACAACCCGGTAGTGAAGTGAAGAGGGAACTGGCAGCTTGCACGGGGGGCCAAGCATGTGGGGTGGCCTTACCTTACAACAGCTCACTGTCAAGTGAACAAGACCTGCCCTATTCCCATGAGAGAGCATTAGCCCATTCATGAGGATGAAGCGCCCATGGCCTAATTACTTCCCACTATGCCCCCATCACACTGGAGACCAAACTTCTGGCACATGAATCTTTGGAAGAAAGCAGAGCATTGGGTGCCCAAGAGAAGTAAGACACATAGCAATAAGATTCTAATTAAATGTCGGAAGAGCCAGTGATATCTTTTCTTTGGTTTTTTCCTCTTCTCCCACACTTTGTGCACCCCCACTGAGCCACCTCTGCCTAGTACGGTCACACTTGGGGCATCTTGGCATCTTACCTGGGGTCATGCTCCTCTTGCTCATGCAGCGACTTCCTCCTCTCTCCAGCTGGAAAGTCAACTTTTGTGGAAATCCACTCCACCTTGCAGCCAGAAGCCTTTCTTCACACCTTTAGTCTAACAGAACATTGTGTTTGAGGCACTGTTTTTATCAGACTCTGTCCTGAACCTTTGAAATCTGAGCACCCAGACCACAAGAAGCCCCATCACACTCATCTTGGTAACCTCGATGTCCAGAAGTACAAGTGGAACAGAGCAAATTCTCAAAGAAGAAGTGGTTGGAAAAGTGAATGATAGTTTGTAGTTGTGATGATGGATGTAGCATGGAAATAGGCACATTAGATTTGTGAAAATACATATTTACCACCAGGAAATATTATATGCAGAAATTCTGTATCTGGGAGAGGAAAAAAGAGAGAGACAAAGAATTAGGATGCTTTAGATTTTCCTCTGACCTCCTTCAACTCTGAAATAACTACTTCTACAATATATTGGCTCTCCTTATAGAAATGGTACAAAAAGTTCCAGGTCCCCACTCAAAACTTTAGTTTAAATTCCAAGTTTTTTCATGATCTTGCTCTCTTTTTTTTTTTTGTCTTGCTTCATGTCCAGCAATCCCTTATACTCACGTAATGTCTGACACAAAGTAAGCATCCACAAAATATTTGCCAACCTAATGGTGAAAGGATTATATGAACGAATACAGCCTTTCCAAACTACTTGCAGTTCCCCAAACAGCCTTGCCCTTTCAAACTTCCATCCACGTGTCCACCAATGGTGGTTCTATTTCTATTTCTTTCTTTTCTTGGCTCAAATTTGCAGTTGCAAAAGTTAAGTCAGGTATCGGCTTCTCCTCTAAGCCTTCTGAAGCACACCTTCTCCTTAGGATGATGGATGAGTTAGACCTTAACACTGCACTAAGTCCTTTTGGGTAGGAAAGGCTTAATCTCTAAGGAGCCTTTTCATTATTCTGTATGATGTTGATACCGGCAGTGTCATTCAGAAATATGACATCATTTGAAATGGTGAAGCTCTGCTAATCTGATAATAATGGATAATCAGAATATTAATTTTGGCTCTCTGCATAGCAGGCACTGCTAATTACAACAAACAATCCCACCTCTTACTTTTTCTTGGTTTGTTCACGCCTGATTTTGTTCCCGGGGCAAAATGTTCAGAAGCGGAGCTCTTCTCAAACACGAGAGCATCCGTGATGATTATGAAGTGTCATGATCCTATTTCTCTTTGCTGATGAACTTTTGATCCTGCTCTGGGCGATGGGGCTCAATTGGAAATCAGATTGAGAAGGTTCCACAAAGTATTTTGTTATTTAATAAGACGATTGGGTGAAATGAACCTTCTTCTTTCCTGGAATGTTACTTCAGAAAAGGTGGCAGATAACAATGAGTGAACAAAAAAAGAAAGACCATGAGTTTCTGATGGCATTGATGACACTGCACCAATCCCAGAACCAGCGAAGATGTGGGCTTCTTGGTCTGTGAGTCACTTAAGCATCCTGACTGCTCAAATTCATATTCATAAGGGGTTTGTTTGTTACAGTGCATCCAAAGACACCTTGGGGGCTCATTGGCCTGGTCCTCTGCCCTTTCCATTAATGCTTACTTCTACTACAACATCTAATGGATACGGTCTGGTATATTTATAACTTCTATGACCTAACACCACCTTTTGATGAGTTTAAAATTGTTCTCATTATCATTTTAATATTAATGAAGCCACTAATAGAATCCAGAGCCCATAATAAAATAGCAAGAAAATTTGTCCAGGGCTTTATACAGGTTTATTATATTTTCTTTTATTGTATTTATCATAGAAAACAAATAGACATTTTATTGAAAACATTCAAATGGTACAGAAATGAATAAACTTACAGTAAATGCAGCTATAATTTCCTTCTAGATCTTTTCCTCTGGTTATTCAATATATCCTGGTGTCACATATAATAAAATTATCTTGTCCTGGGAGTATATCATGTGCTAACTCAGGTCAATGACCTCACATGTATTGAGTAGTATAACTCTCATAAGGTACCATTATTTGAGTAGATGCTATTATTCTTGAAATATAGTTGAGGAAAGCAAGGAGCAAAGAGAAGCCTCAGTGTTGGTAAGTAACAGAGATAGCATTGAATTTAAACAGCCTAACCTCCCCACCCTCTGTGTGGTGCTGAGTACATTACTTGTTGAATTAACAAATGTCGTTCATTGTTCAGAAGTTTTAAATCTTTTAAAATCAAATTTGTCAGTATTTTTCTTCTTCTGTTTTTTCGGTGATACTGGGATTTGACCTTAGGGCCTCATGCTTGCTAGGCAGGTGCTCTACCAGTTCAGCCAGTCCACCAGCCTGAGTACTTTTCTTTATAATTTCCTGCCTTCCTAGCATGCTAAGTGAGGCAATGTAACTTCATAAACAGATTAATTACCTAGGTTATTTGTCTTAATGGTCAGGTTTCCAAAACATAACATTTCTTCATAACTTCCTAATGCTTTCTCAATCTTGTGGGCAAACATTATTATACACATCAGAAAAATGATCAAATAATTCTTAATTAACCAATATCAGAAGAATTTTTTATCACTTCTTTGACCTTTCTTATGGTCTTTGTAAAATAAACACTGTCACAGGCAGATACAATGATTTGCTGTATTTACTTTCATTGCATTATTCTTGAATAAAGGCTTGAGCCAGATCATTATGGTGCATCACCCTTGGCTCCTGTCATGAGAATGCATGCTGTGGTAGTTAACAGAGAGCCTGGCAGCCTCTAAGATCTGTGAGAAAGGCTGTTGACAGATGAACAATGGGTATAAAAGACCTAGCATTTTACCAAGAATTGCTTATCATGTTTGCAATTGTTCATTTTGAAAGGAAGGACCTTCAAACAAAAGGATCAACCATTCACCCATTGTCCCTTTCTTATAAGGTTCACTGTTCAAAAAGCAAAATTTACAATGGTACTTTCTCCTTTTGAGGATTGCTGTCACTCTTACTATGGGTTAGAGACAATTATGATTATCATCCAGTTTTTCAGAGCAAATATATCTGAGATTGCCTTAACAAATTACCACAAACTGGGTGGCTTAAAGCAATAAAGACTGATTTTCCCACAGTTCTGTAAACTGTTACATCTTAAATTAGTGTCTATACAACCATGCTCCTTCTAAAACCTGTAAGATAAGATTCTTCCCTGTCTCTTCCTACTTTCTCACAGTGATTGTTAATCTGTGGTGTTCTTTGACTTGCAGCTCTATCACTCCTAACACATGGTGTTCTCCCTGTGTGTTTGTGTTCAGTGTTCCCTCTTTTTAAGAGAACACTAGTCCTCTTGGATTAGGGCCCATCCTAATGACCTCATCTTAACTTGATTACACTGATTGCTTTTCATAGTTCCAGTAACCTGAGATTAAATGCAGTCCAAAAATATTACTATAGTTCAATGAAGAATTAAAATATTTTAAGAGAGAGAGAAAAAAACACAAAGGATCAATCACATAACATTATTGCAGTGTTGTTATAACTGTTTTGTTAATTATTACTGCTAATCTCTTACTGTACCTAAGTTGTACCTAAGTTATAAATTAAACTTTGTCATAGTCATAAATATATAAACATGCATAGGTATGTTTCTAGAGTTTGTTACTATTTATGGTTTCAGGTATCCACTGGGGGTTTTGAAATATATCACCTGTTATGTGCTGGTTTGAAGTGTTGCAGGCTGGTGTCAGGAGTCCTTAGAACTGGTTCATGAGGCAGCTGATTGATGAGCCAAAGCTGGTGTATGATGTAGGATTTATTTGAGAGAAAGGAAAAGCTACAGCTAGAGCATGCAGTGGAGCCTGGGAATGGGTAGCTCGCTGCTCACATGAAGGCTGGGGTTTTTATAGACATTTTAACTCTGGGTTTGGATAAGGGTTAGGTGGGCTTTTTCCATTGGCCATGGATTTGAGAGCTTTCTTAGATGAACTGGTCTGTTTGCACCTTCTTGGGGGAGGGGAAACAATCTTGAGAGCATTTTGCTCATCAGCCCTGTGGCAGATCTACGAGACCTTCATCTCCTCAGGGTGCAGGAATGCAGGTTTTCAACTCCTTCTCAGGAAGCAGGAATGCAGGTGCTTTCCATGGGGGGATAGGATACTCACTCATCTGCCTTAGGTATCCAGACCCAATACACTCATGACTAAACAAAACTAGTATACATCTCTAAAGTCCCCACATCCAAATAAGGTCACATGTAGACAAACTGGAAGTTAGGACTTCACTCTTTTTGTTTGTTTGAGACAGGATCTTCTATATAGCCCTGGACTCTAGATCTTTGTGCCTCAGCCTCCTGAGTGCTGGGATTAAGGAGCACCTTAATCCCAGTCTAGTTTAGGATTTCACCATATCTTTTTGGAGGAAACAACTCAATCCATAACAGATAGGATACATACAAACAGACCTTAGAGAGAGAAAACTTTCAAGGATGGGAAATGGAAGAGCGTGCAACTTTTCTGTAGCTTTATTTATTTATTTGCAGTACTAGGGCTTGAACTCAGTGCCTTCAACCTTGAGCCATTCTGCCAGCCCTTTTTGTGATGGGTATTTTTGAGACAGGGACTTATGAACTATTTGCCAGGGCTAGCTTTGAACCAAGATCCTCCTGATCTCTGCCTCCTGAGTAGCTAGAATTATAGGCATGAGCCACCAGCACTCAGCTGTAGCTTTATTAAGGTATCCACATACTAAAGAAATGCATGTCCACAGGAGGAAATTAGTTAAGTAATGGAGGTGGAAAATATGCACCATTGTTCAGGTACAGTTCTCCTGCACAAAAGAGAGCACGATTAGCTCTAACGGCTAATGTCTCCCATGTGTAAACCAGATAACTCACTCCCCTTTCTTGGATTCCATGCTCACCCTAAAAGCACTCAATCTAATTTGATGTTAACAAGAATTCCTCTCATAGGGAAAGGGCAGAAGATGTAACACTCTGCATTAGTGTTTGATTTGTCAGGTTATCAGGGCTGCATCCTGAGAGGTTGATCTGGATCAATCAGATTTTTCAGCCTGAAAAATCAGTAATCCTGAGATGTATCAGTGAATCACCACTGCCTTCAAGAGAATCTGAATGAGTCAAATCAGTAATGGTCCTGTCTCGCTGCCTATCCCTTCAAATTAATTACATGCATTTGGAATCAATCAGATGATAAGCAGTTTAGTCACTGAAAACCTGTACTCCAGGAATCATCTTTACTTGCATTGACAGTGACAGTGATCTGATTAACAGATCTATGAATCAGAATCAAGATCCTTATGATATAAACAAAGAAATCTAGAGACTAGTTGGCAATTCTAAAGTAATGTATGAAAATGGTCCAGTGCTCTGATGGACCTTTCATACTCTGGAGACTAGCCAGTGAGTTGTGGAGGGAGAGGAATGATGAGAACATGGGAAATATTGATGAGTCAACAACAACCTTCTTCTTGTGCCCTTGTACTATAATAGATTTATCTCAGCTTCCCTGGTTTGACCCTGAGACAACTACCTCTGCTGATACTGGATGTGTCTATTACTTATATTCTTTTTCCCTCATTTTGACTCTTCCCTGAGGGCTTTATTTGCTGACACTGTATACCCTTGCCTTTCCTGACATCTAATTAGAATCTGATCTTCTTGCTATGTCTCTTACCCCTCATGTACCCAATGTCCTGCTTTCTCCCAATTAATGCTGAGTGCAATGACTACCACCAACTAGGCACTCACTTGACACAGCATACTATATGAAATTGATTTTCCTATTGTCTGGGAAGAGCATGGCTTCATCTAGACTCTCAGTGCTTAATGCAATCTTGAAGTTCTAGAAAAGTGCCTCTGACATTCTGTTGGTAGTCGTGGGATGCAGAAAAGGGATCACAATAGGTTGTCAATAAAATAAGCAGAATATTAGCTGTCTACAAGAAAACATGAAGCTTGGCATTGTATGGTATTATGGTTTGAACATGAAATTTTGCCCACAGGTTCACCTGTTGAAGCCTGGCCCCCAGCTGGTGAGGGCTATGGTAGAGCTAGAAACTTTAGAAGGTATGGCTTGGCTAGAGGAAGAAGGTCACTGGGGGCATGTTCCTGGGGACTATATCTTGCCCTAGCCCTTTTCTATCTCTGTCTCTTTCTACTTCTGGCTGCCACAAGACAGCTCTGCTCTGCCACATGCTCCCCTCCATCCCCGTGCTGTTCAACCTTTGCTCAGGTCCATAGTGATGGGACCAAGCAAGCGTGGACTAAAACCTCTCAAACTATGAACCAAAATAAATATTTCCTCTTTTAAAGTGTTTCACATGACTAATGCATGTGAAAATTTACCATGGCTCAGAATACAGTTAAATAACTTACTAAAGGCTAAAGTATATGCCATGAATGCCAGTTTATTTATTTACCACCCTACTTAGTCTTCTCCATTCCTTGCCCCAAATCAGAAAATGTATCTCCTGATGTCAAAACTGAATATCAATAGATAAACTCTGCTAATGTTTGTCTT
Organism: Castor canadensis; assembly: GCF_047511655.1. Classification (NCBI taxonomy): domain Eukaryota; kingdom Metazoa; phylum Chordata; class Mammalia; order Rodentia; family Castoridae; genus Castor; species Castor canadensis. Next base: position 77,239,189 of record NC_133399.1, on the reverse strand, counting down.
TTTTAACACACACACACACACACCCCAAAACAAAATAAAACCAAAAAAACCCTTTCTCAAAACTGATCCCACTCTGCTACAGACATTCACACTCATTCTCTACCTTTCAGTTATATTTGTTCAAATTAAGCAAAATGTAATTTGTTCCTCTTAAGAACTCTTATCTTAAACAGTTCTTTTTCAGGGGAGGTACCAGTGAGAGGGGAGGTGGGTATAATGAAAGGGTGAATGAGGGTGGATACGGTGGATGTATTTTTTATTCATGTATGATAATAAAAGAAAGAAACCTGTTGAAATTGTTCTAAGAAGGGGGAGAGGGAAAGAGGGAATGATGGAGAATGATCTAAGATATATTGTAAACACGTGTAAATACCACAATGTATTTCTCTGTATAACTATTATATGCCAATAAAAAATAAATTAAAATCTGTGGACCAAAAAACCCCCAAACAAACAAACAATTAAACAAAAACCTCTTACCTTTCCTGTCTTTGACGCTGTAGTTCATATCCAGCCAGTTAGATTAAAGACCACAAACTTTTCAGTACTCAGTTACACAAAATGTTGGTTCACTCTGATAGGCATTTGAACATAAACATGTATGTAGAATTACTAAGTCAACTCTCAGGCCCAATTCTATTTCCAAGTTCTTGGAAAAAGCACCTCAATATTGTTCTCCTATGTCATCTTCAGCGACACACTTTGAACATGACTCTGGAATAGGGGAAGTGGACCCTGCTGATGTTTTAGGCATATTCCCTTGAATGTAGCTTTTTATGTTCCTCCCCTTACATTAGAGAACTAACCTTGACTTCCCACTTTTGACCTTGTAGGACTGCGTGGAATCCCTAAACCGTTTTGGAACCAGGGTTATGTTTCCCAGGGCTATCAAGAATGTGGAGAAACTCTGAGGGTGATGGAGAAATTTGAGACTGTTCCTTTAAGGCTTGAATCAAGGAGGCAGCCAGGGTTGCTATTGTAGACAGGGCCCTGAGCTACAGTCGGGGCCCAATTAGCAGTGAGCTAAGCAGGGTTTTTGTTTAGCTTAGCAACCGCCAGCACCCGCCCGGGGAGGTCGGGGTGTCTCCAGACAGCGAGGCGGGCGGCAATCTGCGCACTAAGCTGTGGTGGCTGAGCAGCCGCAGCCGGTCCCCTGCCAGGCCTCCAGGACCCTTGGAGGTGTCCCCGCACCTGCAAAGGGAGGATGCTCCGTGCAGAGGGTGGCTAAGGTCCAGCTGTCGCCACCTGTAGCCTCAGCGGTAGTGGGGACCCAGCTAGGCGGTCAGCAAAGGTCCGTCCGAAGAAGTCCCTGGGGTGGGGAGAGAACCCGAGGTCGCTGGGGCTCGGTGGTGTGCGGGGACCAGCACGGGTCCAGATCCCCGCGGGCTGCTGTGGATGGAGCCTCGCAGGGCAGCTCCTGGTGTTCTTCAGGTTCAAGCAGCAGGGAGGACCGCACTTCCAAGGCCAAAGCATGAAGGTGGCCGTGCTGGACCTCGGGTCTCTCTTTGCCAAAATCTTCAAGACATCGACGGCGTCCCCCGCTGTCCCCTCTCCTGTCGCTCCCTCCAGCCACCCAGGAGGCACGGCAATCGCAGGGTCCATGGGGCCGGCGGGCTCGGGCGCGGGCACCTCGCTTAGCACGGGGGTGACCGTGACTCTACTCCCCTCACTGGCTCGGGACTGCTGCGCCCCGCGGGGACCGCACACCCCGCTGCAGCCCCTGGTGGCCGTCTCCAACCCCCGGGCCTCGGCCACGAGCCGCGGGGCAGAAGCAGTAGGGTCCCCCCTCTCCTTGCCTGGCAGTCCGAGGGTAACCAGAGCTCAGCTCCAACCCCAGCCCCCACCCCAGCCTTCAGCCCAGACCGCGACCCCGACTCCCGCCCCCACCCCCTCCAGCGGCGGCTGCAGCGCCGCCGGCTCCCCCGGCCACCTGGTGGCCCTGGCGCGGTTGTCCCCCGGTCCTGGCGGGGTCTGGGCAGCGATGCCATCTGTTGCCGGCTTCGGGGGCAGCACTGTGTCCGCCAGTCCACGGGTCACTCGCCAGTCCAGCCCTGGAGAGCGAGAGCCCAGCTCTTGGATGGCCCCGGGACCTGGCCACAAGACCCAACTCTTCATCCTGCCCAACATTGGCGAGGAGTGGGCCTCGGCCAGCGACTCAGAGGACGGAGAAATGTGAGTAGATGCCAGGCCCACATCCGCCTGTCTGTTGGAACAGCCCACCTCTCCTGCCACATCCACCTTCCTAAGCGAACTTTGGAAAGTGTGCAGTTTGCACACTCTGGGTGCCCTTCTTGAACTTTTTTGGGGTCCTAATTCTTTGGTTTTTCTATTTTTTTAAAAAACATACATCCTGAAAGACTTTTGTTTGTCTGAGAGCGAAGCCTCTCTGATGCTAGCAGGGGAAGAGGAAGGAAGGCTTGAGGGACAGGGCAGGAATTTTTTTCTCTTCTACCTGAAGCTTTGATACTTAGACATTATTAGTCTGGCTTTCACAAGGACTTTAAAGGAGGCTGAAAGTCCCTTTCTTAGCTGCAAAATATAGCAGATATGCACGTAATCCACCTTGGAGGCAATGATTTGATTTTTAAGAGAGTGAAACTCTGGTTCCTTACTTTCAAAGGATGGGCTCTAAGTCTTATCCCAAGTGGGATGGGTTTCCTGTATGTGACAACTAGGCAGTTCACCTATGTATCACCTCATCTGAGGCAAACGGAACTTGTAATGCTCAGGAGACCTCTGATTATGTCCCCTAGAGGTCTTCAGTTCTTGCCACAGTGCCTTGTGTTACTACAGAAACATGGACTGACTTCATGTGACCCATTTCGCTGGGAATTGGAGACACTTCCCTCAGCACATACCCCCTCCACACACACACAGCCACACCCCCACACCCCCACACACCTCTTTTGCTATCAAAAGCAGCACCCAGCCCGTTACTCTTGCAAGCTGTGCACTTTAGAAGAAATTGCATTTTAATTTTTAATTAGCAGAACATATTCCTAACTGTGTACAAAATTTTCATCTTTTTTGTTTGGCTTTAGTGGGAATTGAGCTCAGGGCCTCTTGCTTGCTAGGCAAATACTCTCCCACGTCCCACTTTAGCCATACTCCCAGTTCCCCCTCCCCTCCTTTTTTTTGCTTTATTTTGCTTTTGATAGGGTCTTGTGCTCTTGCCTAGACTGTCCTCCAAACCTTAATCCTCCTATCTGTGCTTCCAGAGTAGCTGGGATTATAGATGTGCACCACCATGCCAAACGATTACCTTTCTGAATTCTACAAAAGAATAGTGAAATGGTGAAAGGCGGCTTAGAGGGGGAGTCCATTCACTGATGGAGGTTTCTGCATTGTAGAACAGTCAGCCTTAATAGCACAGTTATTCTCCACCTTAAATCCACCTCCCCAAAAAATGTCTTTGCTGAAGGACTTTTGCTTCAGGACTGATTCTAATTAATTCACAATTTAAATAATCACAATTTCACAAAACTGCCTGACATTCGTATCAATGCTAAAACAGGCAGCTAAGTACTATTAAATTAAAGCCTTTCATTTAAAATATTGTATTACAAATGCATTTATCCTTTGATATTTTTCCCTAAGGAAAATTAATTGCATTTGGAAAGTGGGCTAGACTGCATATGCCTAAGGAATTAGACCTTTGTTATCAGCAACTGGTCCTTAACATTTACGCAATTAATGTTTCATGAGCAAACAGATCTACACTCTGACTTTCTACTCTAGTCTTGGTTCTTTTAACAAGTAGGCACTGGAATGTGCACTATGGCCACTAAAAGAAGTGATATTCTTTTCAATTCTTGAACATATTAGGCTATGCTTATATTGTCCAAAGTTTGCAATACTTTTTTGAATAGAAGTATACTTGAACATATTTACAGAATAGGCTATTTTGCAACAGCAAATGCATCCAGTTTTACTGAAAGAAATTGAATTTTAGAAATAATATGCACAGAGATGTGTTTTAAAGTCTCTTCCTGATTGTGTGTTCCTACAGTCTGTAGCAGAAGAGGTATGGACAGAGCAGGACAGTAGACAAGCCCCCCAATCAAGCAGTTTTCTTTTTAAATATTTACTCTTTTCTTTTCATTCTCTTTAGTTACTAAAATGTAGAAAGAGACAAAAGAGAAAGACTAAAGTATTAAAGTAATTTTTCCTTCAATATTATACATCTTTTGCACTCCGAGGTAAACTTTTCACTTGTGGATTTCTGTGGTGACTATTGATAACACTGAATAAACAAACATCTAACACAACAAATTTAAATTATCTCCCTGCCAGTGCCAGCTCATCTGTCAATTAACAGCTTCTGTTGACAGCCTACTTGGTTAACATTAAAAACTAAGTATTATTTTCAAAAGTCTGGGGTCATGGAAAGAGAGAGATGGTAATGTAAAGTTAGGAAAGAGTAAAACACAAAATAAATAAATAAAAATAGAATGGAAGAAAAAAGAGTGACTGGAAATAGAGTGAATACATGTAAAAACAAATAGAAACAAATCCTTGAGAAACATAGATCTACTCGTAACACTAGTGCCTTGGTTATGAAGGAAAACTTGAATTTGCAGATTCTAGATTGCATAGATAACTTATGAGGTTTACATTTGAACTAATCCTGTACTTGGCCTTTGTTAAAACCAAAAATTGTAAAAGTAATTAGAGTAGGAAATTATGCAAACTCTTGCAATTTGGGTCTGTGCCCCCTTCCACTAAGATGTTGAGACCCTGAGATTCCACAAATGAGTGGCCCAAGGGACATGTGCTCACCCTTTCACTCACATACTAGCTGCTACATTTGAGTCAGGAGGGGAAGATATTCAGTTCTCTTTCTTTATCTCACTGTGTTGCACCCCATATATGTGATTCACCAAGTGAGGTGAGATCTTCACCTTTACCTCCCAACGTACTTATTCCTAGATTACACTTTACTGTTTTCCCAGCATTCCTCTCTTTTTTCACTACACTTGTGCACTTTATATTTCCAGCCACACAGTTGCCACCTTGTGAAGGCCTTACTCATTTGGTCTCCAAAGAAAATAATTCTTAGCAATTGATAGTTAGAAAAATAATTGCTGCACACGAATGGTGGTAGATTATAAACCTCCACAGTCAGGAAATAAGTCATTGACATTGGGATGTACTAATTCTTTTTCTGAGTGCTTGTGTTCCACTGGTAAAGGATCTTAGCTTGGACATACAGCTGTAGCTGCCTGAAGTCTTTGTCAAGTCAGCAATAGAATGATTATAGGGACTTAGATAATCTCAATTCATCTGTCATTGAGACAACCTAGCATTAGGGTGAAGCCTATGGACCCGGAAACCAGACAAATGAGATTCCAACATCAAATTATTCACTAGCTGAGTAATTCTGGGAGAACTAATCATTCTTTCCAAGCTGTGTTTTTTCCTCTTTGATAAAACAGAGATGATAGCATTGCCTGCAAAGTGTGTTCTAAAAATTATTTGAAATAGTATACTAAGTGCATAACACATGGAGAAATGTTTTTTAAAAAGCTATCTGTAATTATTACCCTTCTTCTTGGCACTAAGTTGTAAAAGTTACATATGTTTAGTAAACGAAAGGAAATATTTCAGTTAAAGAAGAGGATTGAGAAATAAGAATGCTCATTTATATTTACCAGGTGGCTGTAATAAATGACCTCTTTTAGTAGTTCAGTTACTTCTGAGAACATTATCTTCCCTGCAAGACTTAAGCAAGTAGAGCTTAGCTTATTTAGCATTACTGCTGTGTAACACCAAAAGGAAATGTTTTTACCACTATGGTGTTAAACTTCTAATTTTTAAGGCCTGGTGTCTCAAGCCTATAATTCTAACTATTTGGAGTTAGAGATTGAAGGATTGTGGTTCAAGGCCAGCTAGGGCAAAAAGTTCACGAGATCCTCCCCATCTCAACCAAAGGCTGGGTGCAGTGGTACACACCTGTCATCCTACCTATGTGGGGAAGCATAAATAAAAGGATCAAAGTCCAGACCAGCCTCAGCATAAAATGAGACCCTACCTCAAAAATAACCAACACAAAAAAAGCTGGTAGAGTAGCTCAAGTGGTAGTGTACCTGCCCAGCAAATGAAAGGCCCTGAATTCAACCCTCCAGTACAAACTTTTCAATTTTGGGGGATAATAGAGAATAACTAGTAGCATCACAAAAAACAAATGGCTGACCTTTTGTGTAGCAATTGCCTATTCTTACCGTGTGATTCAGATATTAGTACTAACTAACACCTTGTATTCTTCATTAGACTGTAAGCACTTTGTACTGTGGCAAAGCAGCACAAACCCACAAAAGACATTTAGCAAATATTTATTAAAGGAATGAATAAAAATATTCCTCATATCCTCATGAGTTCTTAAGCTCAAAAATCTAGAAGCAATTTCAAAGCTCTTCTTTAAGAATATTGTGGACAATGAACCTTTTTGTTTTGTTGTAGAGTTTTCCCAACATTAGTCATGCTTTCTGCTGGGATTTTATGTTTCCATGGGGTAAATGCTGAGCTCGGGGTATGGTTGTTACATGACCACGACTTTCTATTACAGCCGCATGACTATTACTTTCATTAAAAGTCGTAAGGAACTTGGTATGGTTTTTGATGTCTAGTATTTGCTTAAACCCAAGAAAACAATTTTGTTCTTATTGTCTTAGAGAATATTTTTAGCTTTAAATTAGCCTCTTTACTTTATTACATTAAATCTTAAAAATTGTGTTTGAGCTAATAGCTGTATCTTCTTTCGCTGTGTTTTTAAAAAATATGTTCTGAGTTTTTCTAATGTAGTTAACATGTATAGCACATGGTACTTACCAAGTAAATAAGAACATCACTTGATACGGGGTTTGACTCCTTTATACTTGTGTTATAGCAACAGTTAATCTAAATTAGTATAAGTTTGAAGCATATGTTAAAGTCAGGCTGAAGATGACTCAAATCCCACTTCATAACTTTTGTTAAAATCCTAATAATACTAATTAAGTATTCACGTTACCTTAATTAACCTCTTTAAACTTCAACATCTGTTCCACAAATTGGAAATTAATAATACCAATTCAAACAGATATTGTAATAATAAAATTAGATCATTTATACAAAATTCTTTCTGGGTGGCTGGTACATAAGCACTCAATAAATCTGTATTTCTATTATGTTATAATGTTCATTATTCTAAATGTATTTTTATTACCCACAGTCAGCATCTTTTGTACAAATGACAGTTTATTGCTATGATATGCAGTAAAGATTAATATATTTCCCAACATTAATTTCCAACTTTTATTTAACAAATAATCTATTCAATCTAATAGTCATATGGAAATTGACTTTTTTGAGTAATCAAGGCAAAAAACTGGAAATGGAACTCAGCATCAAAGAGTAGGAACTAGAAGATGAATGATCCAGGAGAGGCTTCTGACAAATGACCATGAGCAAACAGCTCAGCTGAAAGAAGACGCTCATGGATTAACAATTGATCAAGGATTTGACTTTGAAACAGTGGATAACATTGGGGCACACTTGACTTCAGATTTGGAAGGACATTGCAGGAGACTAAAGCTGTGATCAAAAACATGGAAGCACAAAAAGACATGGCATGAGGAGTTCAGTTTGTTAGGAGTTGGCTTTTGTGAAGAGGGTTAACAGAAAAAGGGAGAGCTTTCAATATCAGGCTCTGTATAGTTAATGCTGGGAAAAGTACTAAATATGTTTAGGCAGAGAAGTGCCACGAGCAGGGTTGCTAGATTAAGGGAGTGCATAGAGAGATAGTAGGGAGGGTCTCTCAAAGAACCACATGGGAAGTATGGGGGTCTAGGCATGAAAATAATTAAAGATATTACAATGACTTGGCAACACATTGGGGAGGTTGAAGAAGGAAGCAAGAGGAAAAGCTGATGATGCCTCTATGTCTGGGAGGAAAATGTCATTACTAATAAGGTGAGGAACACAGAAGTGGAGCTGTCAGGTAGATGAGGAATTCACATTGGGATATATCATTGAGTAATCTTAGGAAAACACCTAGAGAAGGGCTTGAACATTCATAAATTGAACTTGGGAGAAAAGACTGAAATATAAATGGACAGCTTTCCATATGGTTGATGGTGAATACACAAGGCAATTCTAAATTATATGAAGAGGATACATTGTATCTCTATAAGATACATAGTGTTCTTTGTTCTTATTGCTGTGCATTTTAAGATCTTTTAAAATGAGAGGTGTCTTTTCTCCTTTGCTAGACCAGTGTTTCTCAGTGTGGGTTCTGTTAGTTACCTGTTTACAATTACCAGTTATTTACCAGCTATCTCTCTGTGAAAAGGACAGATGAAGAATAAGCATTTACAAACTTTTATAGAAATTAACGAATAACTTTATTTATATTGATTCTAATTATAAAATATTTGAAATTATATTTTGTATTTTATACCATTTTAATTTCCTACTAAACTTATTTACTCTATTATTAAAGAATCTATAATGAATTGGAAAAATTTATAATGTGGTCAAACACTACAGATAGTTTGAGAAGCACTGAGGTAGACTTTGCTCGAGACTTTTAGACAACGCCAAAAAGGAAAAAATCCAGCCAGATGATTATATTATATTTTATTCTCCTTAACACATAGCTAAATAATATGCAAATAGCATTCTCTTTTTAAAGATGCTATTTTATAAATTGTTCAAATGATCTGTAATTAAGGATATGCTCAGTTATGGTGGCTTTGAAGGATATAGTTAAGGGGATGTAACTTCTGACCAAGAATCCACTGCTACAAAGCAGGGAGTTTCTGATACTGATTTGATCAGAGCTTATAATTGTAAGTCAATGGCCACGTCCCATACAATTCTTGTGAATCATTCTCAGTCTTCAATAGCAGATTCTGTTAGAAGACATAACCTACAGACGATAATTCTCAAACAAAGAGTGCCTTTGACAGGGAATTTGTAAGCATGACATGTTGTCTGTTGTTCCAATCTATAGTATATCTTTGGTAAGAGTCCTTTGCTTAAAACTAATGGATGATCATAATTTATTCATGTCTCTGAATTCCTTAGAAAGGAATTTCCCCATAGTTTAAATTTAATTTTTTTTAACTCAGATCCTGCCAAAGTGATAGAATAAAACTTGGCTATCCAGTCAGGGTATTGTCCCCCATCTTTGGTGTAGGATGAGCCTCATTCTGTTGGGTTTGCATGGACAAGGGCATGCAGTGGTGAGGGAGAAACTCAGTTGTTCTTTTATACCCTCTGTCCTTGCTAGATCTGCCAAAGCATCCATGACCTCTTCTTGTCCTTCTTCATTAGGGCTCAAGTGTCCTGTACATATCCATCCTTCCTGTTGAGGGTCTCTCTTCCTTGCTTTCTGATATTCATGGGAGTACCTGGGGTCAACCTGCTGCTTCCTTTATTTTGTAAAGCAATGAGCAAAAAAGCTCTTTGGATTTCTCCATGTGGGAAGGGACAAAAGAAAAGGAAAACATGGGGAAAAATACCAGTTAAATTTCATCACATACAGAGACACCCTTTCTGGGAGCAGTGCAGATAATCATTTCATTTGACAATAGCCAAACCATATACATGCATTTGAATATCCATAATTTTGCAACCAATTGGCAACAATGTCCTAAAATTATGTGAAGACTTTATGCTCTTACAGATAGTGCTTATCACACAGACACATATTTAGTAGGATATGATTCATTAAATACTATGTACTATTCGTTTAGTTAATGAATACATATTATTCATTAATTATAAATCCAAAACCAAAAGTTGCCCCTTTATTCTTGAAAGGTAAGATTAGTCAATGAAGACACTATGCTTTATAAAGTATGGAGACTGAATAAAGCCTTTGCAATGGATGGTTAAATATAAGCAAACTTAGAAAAGAAGTTGAAAAATAGGCAAAGGTTTTCCCCCATTGTTTAATGAACAGATTACTGAGGCAAACTTGAATTAAAATTCATATGTATAATTCTATATATCTCTATATACATATACATTCTACCTGAAATAATTGTCTCCTTAAATTTGTAACCAGAACTTTTGAAATACTTTGCAAATAATATGGAACTTCTATATAGTTTCAATAATGTAGCTCATGTCACAAAGTATTTAAATTTCTTTTATGATCCTTTAGGGTTTTTTTGTATTAATAAAAAGAAAACTGGCTTTTTCTTTCTATGTTAAAAAAATGCATAACTCTTTGACATAGAAATTCTACCCTGTCCTAAAAAAATAAAATCTCCATTAGATAAGAAAAAAAAAAAAAAGAAGTTCATAGAAGCTCATGATTTATATCACAAGCATAATAAATTAATAAGTATTTTTCAGAGAATGCCATCAGTTGCACAAAATGTTTTAAAAATAATTTATTTTAAAATGATACATTTAATTCAAAATTCTAATCTTGAAGAGTCTGAGGTCTTGGGAACTGTCCATGAAGCTGTAGGACTACAAAATCCAATTGAAATAAAAAATCTGCCTGGAATAAAATAAACCCTTACCTGCAAACAAACACAATAGTTTCTTTGCTGTGATAATTTGTGAAAGTAAATCCTAGAGAACTGTAATTTTATATATGAAGAACGTTTTAATGAAGTGAGTAATGTATTCTCAAAGAAAGGTCTATGTCTGTCAAACCTTTGTTTTCCTTAGCAGTTTTAGCATTTTTGTAAATGTTTACTGATTGGTATGAGTGGGCATTGCTCGAATATATACTGCACTTACCAGCATTGAAATAAGAATTGGTATTTCATTGTCCACTAGGAACCAAATGCTGCATGAATATTTTATAGACACTATCATGAATCCCCAAACTAACATCAAAATATAGAAATTTATTTCCATTTTATAGATAAAGAGATTGAAGCTCAGAAATTATAAGAATAGTCCAATTTCACATAGCCACTATGTAAAAAATGTAACATTCAACTCCAGGCAGTCAGTCCAATATTATCCACACATATGTGTAACCAAGTGTTTTTAATGGATTGTTTAAAATGATAATGAGAATTACAATCTCCCTTTAAAGACCTGTGTAGTGTTTTTCCTGAAAAAAAAAAACTGTATTTAAGTGATTATGTATTCTTTATAATAAAAAAATAGAAAATCCTGTTAGTAAGTTATCTGACAGTATCTTTATCAAAATAATATTCCTATTAGGAACATTAGAGCTTAGTCATGGTCATGTTGAAGTACAGACAAAATGTTTATTATCATAAAGTTAGGACTTTAGAAAATATTCATTTGATCAACCCAATTCTAGTTCATTTATGTAATTATATTCCTTAATAGTTATTTTGTATATCTAAAATGCCAAATCAAATATTTTATTCATACTAGGAAAGCAAATAATGAACAGGCATTGTCTTCCTAGGAAAAATGGAGAAGCAATTAGATATGGTGCATGCTAATGGAAAGGCTATCCTTATGCATTAGCATTTTCTTAATTAGAGGTTTCACTTAAAGGTTTAGAAGACACCTTATCATTAAATATTAACAACAGTAATCCTTGCCCGACACTAATATTCACAATTATCTAAGGAGTATATTTCTTTCATATAACATTTAACATTTGTATTTGTTTTGAGTGTTGATTTCTAAAATAAATCATATAATTTTGAGGATCTCAAAATATGAACTTTTATTTTAAAGCTTTATTAAAGCTATGATTTTTAAATCAGTCATTAACTTAAATTCTCTACAATGAAATTTCTTTAATAGAGAATATGAAAATACATTAAAAATCATGGACTCTTATGAGGATGTAAAAGAAACATTGATGGCAATTACTGAATTCTGAAGTACATAAACATTTCATGCAATCACTCTCATAGCCACCTCACATGTCTACATTGTCTAGTGTGGGTCTGATATAATGGTGTGTTGCTAGTCTCAATCCATTGGTTATCTTTTCATCCATAGCCTTTCATCTCAGTCCACTGAATTTCTGCTTTTGATTCTTCTGTCATTGTCTTAACCTTCTTATTGAGCTTAACCTTGAAGTTGAGTAATGTGAGTAATACCTTTGGTTCCTGATATTTTCCTCAAAGTTCCTGAGAACTTGACTGAAACACTCCTACCAATTACTCCTCCTGACTTCTGTTAACTGTGCTGGGCAGTTCAGATCCAGTTCAGTGACCTTATCAAGACATTGATCTCCTGCAGGTGCCATGCCTAGGTCTGCCTTGCCCACCTAGAAGAACTGAATTGCTACTATTTTTTCTTCTTTTTTTTCCTTCATTAAATGAGCATTATGTCTTCACATTAAGTTAGAAAACTTCTGATAAAATATCTATTTGGGTTATAATAATCAATTTGGGTTGTAATACACTTGTACATGGAAGCAATGCTAGGAATCTCTCTGTATAGCTGTCCTTATCTCAACTAGCAAAAACACTATGTCTTTCTTGTTATTCCTTATGTCTACTCTTCAACAAAATTAGAGATAAGGGCAGAACAGATTCTGCCTGGAAGCAAGGGAGGTGAGGGAAGAGGGAGGGGGTAAGGGCAGGGGGGAGAAAAGGCCTAAACAATATATGCATATATGAATAAATGAATTAAAAATATATCTATAGATAAAGAAAGATGCCATGAAGGAGTCTAAAAATCTTTTTGGTCAAGAAACTACAAGATGAATTCAGAACCTTGGATGTTTCATGAGATAACTGACTTGCTCTCACCATGTTTTTCTCACTGAATGAAAATGATGCTACAAACCCTGCCATACCTGTTTGCCCTTCTGAGGACTTGACCATAGCCTCGGTAGAGGGAAGCAGCCCTGACAGTTCTCAAACACAGCACAATGACTTTTCTCAGGTCCAACTTGGAAACATGATGAAGGTAGTCTATTCACTGCTTAGTGGGAAGCTCTGCTCAAGGATGGATATAAAAGTAATGAACTAGGTTGGTGGAGTGGTTCAAGTGGCAGAGTGCCTGCCTCCCAAGCATTAGGCCCTGAGTTCAAACCCCAGTATTTCCACCCCCCCAAAAAAATAGTGAACTAGTTTCTCATAAGAATTTGCATGAGAGATAGCAGTGAGTCAGTAGGTATCCTGCTCAGAAAGTTGTTGCTAGGTTTAAGTAAACGCAGTCACATAAGGCACTTAGCACACTATTTGACTCAAATATAGGAGCTTAATAAATTTTAGTAATGAATATTAATATCATTAGTAGTTGAAGACAAAGGACACTGTGAGAGAAGGTAAAGAACACATACCACACAAGGCCCTGAGTTCAAATCTTAGTACCCCAAACCCCATAAAATAAATAAAACAAACAAAAGACTATGAAACACATGGGCCATGAATAACCAAATGTTTGGAAGAAGAGGCCAAAAGAAATACAGGGTAAAGGATGAGATGTTGAAGAAGCAATGAAGAAGAGCTGAGTTATGTTAGTAATCATGACTCTATAACGCTGTATTTCTGTGAACTCACGCTGTCAAGAAGACAAGATGATGACCTGTCTTCCATCTGTCTGGGAGGCTGAATGACAGTCACAATGTCAATGCTCCAATTCTCAAGAGCATAACCTAGAGCTAGATGTGGTGACACCTGCTGAATCCCAGCTACTTAAAGGTAGAAGTAGTAGAAGATCAAAGCCAGAGGCCTATGGAGCAAAAGTGCAATGAGAGCCTGTCTAAAAAAACAAAATAAAAGGACTGAGGGTGTGTAACAAGTGATAGAGTTCTTACTAAGCAAGAGTTCAATCTCTAGTACCTGCCAACCAAAGAAGAGGACCTGCCCTTTCCCTTCCTTCCTTATGTTCCTGTTTGGGTGGCATTTCCCTGTGGGATCTGGAATCTTATTTTAAAATATTCATTATTTTAATAATTTCTATAAAATGAACCCTTTCCTATTAGTCAATATGAGAGATAACTTGAGCAAGGCTCACTCCTTGTAACTAAAAAGGATAAATTGATTCATGTTTCCTTCCTAACTAACATGATCTCCAATTCCCCTTTCCTTGCTAGATGAATAGAATTTACACACTCTCTCAGCTTCTCTGCAATATGGGGCCAGGATGGCTCATTTTATATGACAACTTGACTTGACTAAGAGATGCCCAACTAGCTGGTAAAACATTCCTTATGGATGTGTCTAGGAGAGCATTTCTAGGAGAGACAGCATTTCAATCAGTACTGAGTAAGAAATCTGCCTCACCAGTGTGGAAGGGCATTAATCAATCTGTTGAAGTTCTGAATGGAAGAAAAATGCAGAGGAAAGGCAAATTCTCTCTTTTCTTGATCTGAGCCATCCATTTTTCCTGCCATCAGACACTGGAATACCTGATTTTCAGCCTTCAGACTCTAGGACTTACACTCCTGGCTTTCCCGATGGCATATTGTGGGACTTCCCAGCCTGCTTGCTTGTGTGAGTCAATTCCCAAATGAACCTTTTTTTTATTAATATCTGTACCTCCTATTGGTTATGTTTCTGTGGAGTATCCTGACTAATTCAGGGGGATTGAAAGAGATTTGCTTTTACAAATGGACAGCATAATCATAATCCTGTGGTGATTTTGAATGGTTCCTACTTCAGAACCACTGAAGCGGCTTCTTGAGGGGTGGAATCAAATTCTATAATGGTGTGTTTGTCACATGTGCCAATCCCAGATGTTCTGGTTAGACAGTCATTCAAAGGCTAAAGCAGTAGTTTGTGTGATTCTCTAAGAATCCTCCCTTCCCACAAGGCTGAAATACTGACTGATAGGAGCCATGATGTCTCATTGCTGTTTGAACTCAACCAAGGAGGTAGTATTTACCCCACATCTCAGGTCAGGGCTTTTGTTTCTTCCAGACTGCTGGTTTGCCAGCACAATGCTGTTAATGAGCATAAGAAGAATGTTTTCTTGCAAAGCCATCCTAGATATGAGGGGCTGATTGAAGCAAAGGCATGCTTTTGCAGAACACTTTGAGATTCCTGAAAATGGTCTGTAACTCAAAAGAGATGTTTGAGTGCTTAGCCCTCCAAAAATCAGACCTCCAGAGTAGGTACCAGCAATCTTCCCAGTAATGTTTGAGATTTGCTTTCTCTCCTTTGTCACTCATCAGAAAGATTTGTGGGGTTTAAAGTCAGGGCCTTGCACTTGCCAGGCATGTGTTCTGTCACTTGAGCCACATCTCCAGCCCAAGTTTCTGTCTTTAAGAGTGACTCCGCTAAATGTTATCAAAACCAAAACCAAAACAGCAGGACTTTCTGTGGAACACCTTAGCACACAATGTATTTTCTTTCTTTTAATAAGAAATCTTTGTTGTTATGGTCAAAGGCTGAGTTATGCTTAATGGAAACCTGTCAATTAGTTTCCATAGTTTGTGATTTTTGTGGATTTGGGATCAATATTAAATTTGATTTTAGAATGTTTGTCTTTATTTAATGTACTTAATTTGCTCACTTGGTAATATACCGTGTGTGTGTGTGTGTATGTGTAGTCCAAATTCTTCTAATTCATACCTAATCCATACACTTGCTATTCTTTTTGGAAACCCCTGTCTTTTCCCCACACTGACCATGAGGCAGGATGCAACTCTGCTTTCCTTATACAGCACAAATGAATTATTCTTGCATTAAATAATTAGAAAAACCATGTGTTTAGTAAAGCTTTGCTTGGAAGATGAATGGTGATTTATGTCACCACTGTCCTTAGTTCTATTTCCAGCAATGGTAGACTAGATTGTTCCAGTCTATTAACTAAGAGCAACTAGAAAAGCTGAACAATAATTTAAAAAAAAAAAAAACACTCAGGAGTTGAAGTGAGCTGGAAATAGTCTAGCTTCTCAGTCTGAAGGCCAGTTTTAGATCTCATTTCCTGATTGGATTAAGATGACCTGGGATTACCAGGAAGGGCCCCCAGCTCAGTCTGCTACACAAAGTAAATGTAATCCTCTCTGAGTGTAAGCTGCAAGCAACAACTATATGTTGTCTATCAAGGACATGTTTAAATATAAAAATATAGAAATGTTAAAAAAAGTTGATGTAGTGGTGGAATATTCTAAATAAAAGAACTCTGCTGTACCTTTTATAACGTCAGACCAAATTAGACGTTAAAACAAGAAGTCCTATTAGAAGTCACAAGCACCATTTCATAAATATAAAAGGGCCAATCTATAGAATGATATAAAAAAATTTTAAGTTATAAGCATCAATATATAACAAAAATACATAAAGATGTACCTGTTTGACACACCTGGACCATTAACTAATGTCTGCTGTTAAGGTTTCTTTACAGATACAAGAAAAAGGTGTTCTTGGGCTTTCTGCCTATCTGATAATAGCAGTCAAGATCAAATGCAAGAATATAGGAAGTACAAAACACAGAAATAAACTTAACAGTGAAAAAAGTTGCACTCCAAAATAGGGATCTAAACTTTGAGTTTGTAAAATACATATGTCAGCAGTTAATAGAACTAAGAGCAGAAATAAATTCAAAAGTGTAGTGGGAGATTTTAATGTATTTTTCACAGTAACTGTGTATAAATAATTCTTTGAAGTTGGTTTGTTCCAGGAAAAATACCACCAATTGCCTTAGAAAACAAGAACTACTCTAACATATACCAAATTTATTTTTAAAAGTTTTTAAAAACTATAGTAAATATGGAAATGTATTCCTTATGCAAAAATAGACAACAATTCTAATGGAGAGTAATAGAGCAGACAGATACAGACCTATTTGTATATGTACAATTGATTATTGCAAAGTTGGCATTGCAGATATTGGTGAAAAGATGGTTGTGTGGGTTAAATGTCTATGTCTCTTCCCGAATCATATATTAAAGCACTAACCCCCAATTCTTGGTATTTGGAAGTGGGCCCTTGGCAAGTCATTGGGTTTAGATTAGGTCATGAAGGTGGGACCCTCATGATAGGATTCATGCCTTTGTACGAGTGAGAAGGAGATCACTCTCTTGCTGCATTCTCTCTATGCACACAAAGGAGAGGTCATGTGAGTGCCCAGGGAAATGGTCAGCTTCTACAAGTGACAATAGGATTCTTACAGGAACACAATCAACTGGTACTTCCACCTTGGACTTCTGAGACTCCAGAACTATGAGAAATAAATGTTGTTTAAGCACCCATTTATGATATTTTGTTATAGCAGTCTGAGCTACCTAAGACAACTGTCTTTCCAATAAACAGTGCAAAATCAGTCATATATCTTTTAAGAATTAGAGGAAACTTGACAACATTATTTATTTTTTGGAGGCACCGGGGTTTGAATTCAGGGCCTCCTGCTTGCTAGGCAGTTGCTTTATCACTTGAGCCACTCCACCAGCCCAAGAATTAGAATAAAACTTGATCACTAATGTCACACCACTTTGCTTGCACTCCCTCTCTCTCTCTCTTCTGTCTCTCTCTCTCTCTCTCTCTTTCTCTCTCTCTCTGTCTTGCTCTCTCTCTCTTACACACACATGCACATCAATTTCAAATGTACTGTGAATATAATAGGAGAGGGCAAAGAAGCTTCTAGAAGAAAACTTAAGAAATGATGTAAAAAAGAGAATATAGGCTACATAAATTCCTCAAAGTTAACATTCAAAGACTGACTGTTATGAATCCCTTTTCTGTTCAGCATTTAAGGCCCTTTTTCTCACACTATATTTTCTGTGCTGATAAAACACAGTTAAGGCAGCATTCTAAGAATCCACTAAGAGACAGAGAGCTCTTGGTGCTGTGCTCACAGTGATACATAACCAGGCCACACCAACACTGCTTAGGGGATGTGGATAAAGACATCAGCTCCCACCCCTTCCTAGGGCACTGCTTGGTGAAGGTTAGACAAGGGTTCCTGTACTCTCCCTAGATTTCTTTCCAAGTCATTGACCCTTTTTCTGAATTTTGAAAAATTGTGATAAATATACATTACAAAATTTATCATTTTAATCATTTTTAAGTGTACAACCATCATTACCATCCATCTCCAGAAATTTTTCATCATCTCACATAGATGGGTATGGGTTAAGAGTAATGTGCTCATCTTCAGAAACTCCCCATTCCTTCCTTATCCCAGCCCCTGGCAAGCACCATTCTCCTTTCTGTGTCTACAAATTTGACTACTGTAGGTACCTCATATAAGTGAAATAAACAATAGTTCTCCTCTTGCATCTAGTTTACTTCATTTAGCATTATAAGTTTCCTCCACATTGTAATATGAATCAGATTTTCTCTCCTTTTTAAATCTTAACATTCCGCTCTATGTATTTGCTACATTTTGTTTACCTCTTCACCTACTGGTGGACATTTGGTTGTTTCCACCTTTTGACTATTTTCAATAATGTGCTATAAGCATGGTGTACAAGTGTCTCTACAAATCCCTGTTTTCTGTCCTGTCTGACGTGTGCCCAGAGGTGAGCTTGATGGAGCATATGTAATACTTTTTTTGTTTTTTTATTGGCATACATAGTAAGTCCCATACATAGTAAGGGACTTTACCATAGCATTTCCATACATATACATGCATATAATATACTTTGATCTTATTTGCATTCACATAGTAATTTTGTTTACCTACTGAGGAACTTCCAAATCTTTTTCCATAGTAGCTGTACCGTTTTACAACCCACCAATCCACTGATGGGACAAATAAGAGGTTCAGTTTCTCTAAACCTGGCCACTTGTTTTTTCCTTTAAAAAATACATCAGTAGCCACCATAATGAGTATGGTATGGGAGAATTTTATCTTGTCTTTTTTATCTTATGACAAGTACTTGATGATTGCTACCAAACTGACTGCTGTGGTGAGATGTTACTCAACCTCAAATACTAAGTCTGGTTCTCTATTTTCTCCATTTGTAACTTCTTAGACTGGCATCCTCCTGGTCCTAAAATAGAAGTAAAGTTTGTATAGGAAGCATTTTCATCTGTTGTTTGTGCTCAATGCTATGAGTGGAGGAAGAATAGACTCTTGCTTTCTATCAGTCATCCTGAGAGCATTTGGCAAGCCAAGTTCTCCTTTCAGCCTTGGTCAAATGGGAACTCTGGAGCATGACCCTAGTTCCTCCTTTCCTCAGTCCAAGGCATTGATGCAGGATGGAATCATTCTGTCATTGTTTTGGGTTTGGAAAGGGTGTTCTTCAGCTAGTGTCCCCACCTAACTACACTTATGGTGACAAGTGCTCATTGTAAGAGAAAGCTTCCCTTTACGTGAAGCTCCCATCATGTGCGGGAGGGGAAAGGAACCTGGGGTTCTGGTGCCTGGTCTGCACTGAATAGCTATGGGCCTCACTTTTCTCCTCTGTACAACGAAGGCTTCAGTTAGGTTCTCTACTCCTTCACAAATTCATTAAAGGTCAATTTTGTGCTGAGGCTGGAGGGCAAGCCAGCTTCTGGGTCCCAGGTATTTTGGGGGGCAGGCTGAGGGTGTGAAAGACAGAATTGCAAAACAGATGAATGAGAGCAGTGGTTTTCAGGATGCCAGCCTGTGCCAGCAGAGCACAAACTGTGAGAAATCCAAATTCTCACCTAGAATTACTGAAACAGGAACTCTGGGGTGTAACCCAACAGCTTAGTTTTAATAAGCACCCAGGGGTTTGTGATCTGACAAGCCAAATGCGGTGTGAAAAGAAGACAGTGGGCACTGACACTTTGCTGTCACTGAAGAGTTTTCACTTCAGACTAAGTGCATTTGGAGACATGCTATCTCCTAATTGTAGTATTCTGGAATTATTTGCATTTAAAAAAGTATTTTAATCAAGTTCTGAAGTTAAATCATAGATTTATAAGGGCACTATATAATAGAGTTTTATTAATATGAATAATGGTGCAGATAATACAGTTAATTCTTACTATGGCCAGTAGAACTGCTGCAAACAAACACAAAAGTGAACTCTGAGCCCTCAGTCCTAGGAAAAATGCAGTTAGGTTCCTGTGCGCCTCTAGTCTCAACATTCACATCAACTGATCAATATGCAACCTTGTCTAATGTGTGTTTTTTGGAATATTGGAGTTTGAACTCAGGATTTCACAGTTGCCAGGCAGGCACTCTATCACTTGAGTCACTCCACCATACTTGTTTTGTTTGAATATTTTTGAGATAGGGTCTTAAAAGATATTTGCATAGGCTGGCTTCAAACCAAGATCCTTCTGATCGCTGCCTCCTGAGTAGCTAGGATTACAGGCACCAAGCAAGGACAAGTTATTTAATTTATTGTTGATCATTTAACATTAAGCTCACAGCAATGGAAGCAGTATCATGTCTGAATGTAACATCTGACTCTCATTTCTTTCATCAGGCACATCTTTGCCTTGTGCTCAGGTACACTAGACAGTACTTCAGTACAACCCTGAAGGACCATTCTAAACAGCGAATTCACCAACAAAGAAGAACAAAACCTCAGAAAATACCACTGCATAGGCTGTTAGAACACACACTTGTTTATAATATGAGAGCTGGAATAGAAGTGGAGTCACTGGTTTGAACTTGCTGGAATCACATGACTCAGGAGACTCAAATTTTCTCTCGTTTTCCCCAGATTATGAATAAGCACATGAGTATTGCTTTTGGGGTTGCCAATAAAGTTTAGCAAATAGGTGAATTCACAAAATAGTTAAATAAAGCATAATGAAGCTCAACTGGATTTCAGTATTTCAATTACATAAAATGAAACAGTGATTTACAGTAAAGGTTTACCAATTACTACAGTCTTCATTTAATACTGTGTTATTTAAAAAAAGAAATCAAGTCAAGCAATGGGAAACATGTTTTTAAGACAATTTGACCATATCAGTGTCACAATTTGAGAAACCGAACTCCTCATAGAATGTATTTGGGTAGCTGTTTTCATTTTGAAAGACTGATGAACTCTTTGTGAAATATTTATGTCTTGTTTTTGGTGTTGTTTCACTTTCTACTGATAAAAGTATAGTAAGAAATAAATCTTCAAAAGTAAGAAAAAATATTGGATATTAAAGAATGTCATTGAACTCAAATTCAGTGTATTAGGTTGAAATATGAAATTTCTGTTTCTATGGTCCAAAACAGTATAATTCTGACAATTTTGTATGGTTCTTCCCCAACAATTATTGTCCCTGACATAGTTCAAAACTGATATTTAAAATATGGGATTTCAAAAGTTAGGTGTTCTATTGTGAGTAATATTCTTTATCTTTTGGTGATCTTAGATAAGCTTATGAACCTTAGATTCCCTAGGATTTTCTACATTTTAAAAAATACTTTTCAAAAGTCTTGCAATTTTCCATCTGTTATCTCTTTTCACAGGTAACATTCCTATCAATTTAGAAACTCCTTTATATTCTCTGTTAAACATAGTGAGCTTTAGTGTCTCCATGGCACTTGGCTTTGGGTGTACACCCTGCCTGGACTGAAGTATGTGCTGGATAAGCTGTTCTGCCGAGAGCCTAACTGGTGTTGGCCCTGCCAGCCCATCAGCTTCTGTATGCCTTAGCTTTCTAATCTCAGAATGGTGCTAAAGCAGTACTCCCTTTAATGACTAATTGTGAAACTTAAATGCATGAATTTATAAACAGGACCTTGCGTGTGGCACATACTTAAGGAATCTTAGTAAAATTGTTATAGAACATATCTCATGTGTTTAAAACATAGTAGAACTTTAATGGAAATCAGCAAACTGGGTTCTAGACAAAACTTTATAAGGTAAACATTTGAAGTCAGCCTGGATGAATCTGGACCAACCACTTGCCCTTAGCAATTTATGAAATGTTGCTGGCTTTGGTTCTATTTCTGCAGAGTGGAGTAGCTGTTAGTCAAGACATTGTGAGGATTGGAAGTAGGATATGAGTGGATTCTAATACCATGACACTTTATCTGGCTGTGCCTGCCAGATGTTGTCCACTGCGACAATGATTTCTGATATAAATAAGATTCTTCATTCTTATGGGAATGAAAATTCAGTATGTCCTAAGTCTTGTACAAACAAACAAAACAAAACAAAAATCTGGTATTAAAATCTGGGCAAGGGCTATAAAAAGTGGCAAAAGAAGGAAATGTTGACATCTAGTGGCTTTATCTGAGTATTGCGTACAAACATTTCAATCCTAAATACATTTAGTATGTATATGTAGTTAGTTGTATCTTGCTTTATATAGATTATTCCTAGAAATATTTTATTAAAAATTTTGTGATTGTTTAATATCAATATTTTAATTTCATGGAATCATTAAAAATGTCATTAAAAATTTCAGTACCTAAATAAGTTGATTTCAGTTTTATATTTAATAACATATTGTTCTATATTCCTGTAATTTTACATAAACTGTAGACTTTGTAGTTTACACAGAACTTTCTAAAATTTCATAATCTTTAGTTTAAAATAATAAAGTATGATGTTGTTCTTTGAAAGAAGTTACTAACTTGGAAAATATTTTTGAATTGTGTGGCAGAAGGGACTGGGGATGTAGCTAAGTGACAGAGCTCTTGCCTAGCACGTGGGGCCTGGATTCAGTCCCCAGAACTGCAAAGAAGTATAGAGAAAGTTAATTCAAGTAGTTTATATATATATTTTAAAGATTTTTAGAATAGTTTTAGATTTAAAGAAAATTCTCTATTTTAACATCATGGTATGTTTGTCACAATTGATAAACCAACATTGATACATTACTGTTAACTCAAGTGCACATTTCACTATTAAGAAATAGAGTCAAGAGGATGCTTGTGTTCATACATATATCTGTATTTACATATATATGTATACATGGAGATAGAGATCTACCTTTATGCTATATATATCTATATTATATAGATATGTGTACATGGAGATAGATATCTGTATGTTACATATAAGTATACATGGAGATAGATAGAGATGGGAAGGTTAAGGAATGGCCTCACATGATTCTGGAAGCTTGATAAGTCCATAACCATCAGCATAGGTTGAAGGCCCAGTGTTGAGTTACATTTTAAGTTCAAGGCCATCTGCTGGCTGAATTCCTTTTTGCTCAGAGGACGTCAGTCTTTTTTGTGTATTAAGACAAGATTAAATGAGGCCCACCCACATTTTGGAGTATCATCTCCTGTATTTATAGTCCACTGAACTAAAATTAACTAACACACTATCATTTCTGTTTGTCCTAATGAATCCGCTAAGGCAGATTCTATTCCATTATTTGGGAAATTGAGGCCACAGATCCTTGGGCCTTCCCCTTGAAAATAAAAAACACTCAAACGAGAATATTGAGGTAGTCACAGGCTTTTCATCCTAATTTAAATGTAAATCTCTTTCCAAAATGCACTCACAGAAATATCCAGAATAATGTTTGACAGAATATCTGAACTCCCCACTGCTGAGTCAAATAGACCCATAAAATTAACCATTGCAAACATTAAGTGAAATATTTTTCTTTGTAAATCATATTAGAACATAGAACATTTGGCCATCTTTTTCACTGACTAAATAAATTTCAACACAGCTTCAAACATAGATTGGTAGGATCAGTAGTTTGGTTCTGATAATCAGCTAAGCATTTATTTAGCTGTGTGTTGATTATTTTAACAAATACGACTAAGAATAAGTGGCTATATATAAAAATATCTTGCCTATATAAATGCCTTACAACTTCAGGATGAGATAAGAATGATGGAGTGTTGAAATATTTAATGTTTTTAAAATAAAATTTAAAAGATTTTTATAGTCTAGAGCTACTGTCCAATATAATAAGTACTAAACACCACGAGGCTATGGTAAGCCCACCCTTTTCATGGATGTATCATTTGTGGTTTTGCCCGAGCATGGTCAAAAAATAAGTAAGAAAAACTGAGAGAAATTTCAAAATCAAGCATTTTAAATTCCTGTGCATTCCTTCACTCAGTAGACATGGAGAAGCTTTGTCAGTCTTGAGTTACTGTCATTTGTGTTTAAATCCTTTGTGACCCGTGAGTGTTTCCCTGCCCTTCATTTTGTGAAAATCTGCCTTCCAGAAAGCAAATCATTCCTAAAAAGCAAGGCAAAAGTTAATGTGCTTAAATGAAGGGATCAAGAGAAAATGTGAGATCTGTGGAAAGACGATGTTGGGTTATGTTACGGAGGAAGGAATCAAGCCTGCCCTGAATACCCTTTTTTCAATCCATGCATCCTGAGCATGTGCATTTTTTCTTCCACACTGGTCTCCTTGGAACTAAATCCCCCCCACCCCGGATACCAACGGTCTACTGTATTACTAACACTTAAAATGTGGCTAGTTTGAATTATGCATGGGATTTCAAAAATAGTACTAGAAAAAAAAAACCCTCAGAATTTAAAATATATATATTCTTAGATTTAATTTCACCGGTTTCTTTTAGCTTTGTTAATATGGATAGTAAAACATACTAAATTACTTATGTTCACGTTAGATTTCTATGGGCAGCAGTAGTCTAGAACACTAGATAGTCTAGATACAGAAGATTGTATCACTTTTATCTTTAAGTAAGCAATATTGCTCTAGATTGTGAAATTTGAACAAGGATATATGAATGAAAGAAAGAACTGTTCAGGTGTTAAGCATAATTCATAGAAAATATGAGTTAGGACTTTCTGGGTTTTTATCTCTAGGCAAAACTAAGAGATGACCTCTTTGATTCACAATAGCCAAGTTATGGAAACAGCCAAGATGCCCCACCACTGATGAATGGATTAAGAAAATGTGGTATCTATACACAATGGAATTTTATGCAGCCATGAAGAAGAACGAAATGTTATCATTCACTGGTAAATGGATGGAATTGGAGAACATCATTCTGAGTGAGGTTAGCCTGGCCCAAAAGACCAAAAATCGTATGTTCTCCCTCATATGTGGACATTAGATCAAGGGCAAACACAACAAGGGGATTGGACTTGAGCACATGATAAAAGTGAGAGCACACAAGGGAGGGGTGAGGATAGGTAAGACACCTAAAAAATTAGCTAGCATTTGTTGCCCTTAACGCAGAGAAACTAAAACAGATACCTTAAAAGCAACTGAGGCCAATAGGAAAAGGGGACCAGGAACTAGAGAAAAGGTTAGATGAAGAAGAATTAACCTAGAAGGTAACACAAATGCACAGGAAATTAAAGTGAGTCAACTCCCTGTATAGCTATCCTTATCTCAACTAGCAAAAACCCTTGTTCCAACTGAGCCCAGTTTTGTAGCCATCCCTTCATGCCCCAGTAAAGACTCATGAGTGAAAACTGCTTGCACCCTCCAGACCATACCAGCCACCATCTGAATACCTGAATAACCTCACACGGAGCAGAAGAATCATTCAACCAAGTCTTGCCAGCATTCCTGAATTCTGCAAATTATGAGCATAAAAAAAGTATTGCTTTTGTGTGTGTGTGTGTGTGTGTGTGTGTGTGTGTGTGAGGTGCTGGGGATTGAATCTAGGGCTCTGTGCATGCAAACAAGCTTTCACTGTCTACTGCTGAACTACACACCAGCCCCACTAACTTTGGGGTGGTTTTCTCTGCAATAATAACACCTCCCCACTCCCACTACATCCTAATTGTGTGACTTTAAACATGAGAGGGATACATGTGGATACATACACATATATACACAGATATATGTATCAGGATTTAAGATATTATTAGATTTGCAATATATAACCTAATTTTACAGTATATATGTGATCATTTGTAAAAGTGTTGAGGATCCTGAGTTCCAAGAATGGATTATTGTTTTTGTTGTTAGTTGTGATTTTTTTATTATCATGCTATGGGTGACCAAAGTAAATAAACTGGAGTTTTCCAGTAGATGTGGCTTATCTGTGTAATGCAGGAAACTGAGCAGGAGGAATCTGTGGGCTCTCTACCTCAGATCTCAAACAAAACACTATGCTGGTAAAGGTATAAGAGTCCACTTTATTAATTCTAATTCTTAACCCCTTCAGTGGAGAAATGAATGCATAACTCGTTAAGTAGTGCCTAACCTTGGATTCTTGGCTGTGTGGATGTATTTTAACTCACTCCTATTTCTTCAAGCTATGAAACTAATGCCGTGGTTATTTTGTTATCTTATACTATGGAGTCCAGTAACTCTGGTCCTGATATGGTTGTGTGACTCCAAAATCGAAGCAAACACTTATTAATAAACCAAACAGCTAGGATGCTCTCGAGTTTGTGGAAAATGTTGCTGGGTTGTGTGACATAAAACAGCTATTTGCAGGAGGACAGGGCACAGAAGTTCTTGTGAATCAAGTATATAATGAATGTTGCATTTACCTGATCTGGGCTTTTTTTTTTTTCCTTTCTTGTCAGGTACTTGGGTAAATTCAAGGTCTTGTGCTTGCTTTACCACTTGGGCTACACATGGTGGTACCTTTTTTTGCCCTTAGGTTTTTTTCTCCCCATGCTTTTGCCACACAACCTCAAACAGGAATCCACCTACCGCCTGCCTCTAAAGTAGCTGGAATTACAGCCTGGCAATGCCACACCCAGACCTGGTGCTTCATTTTTTAAACCTCACTTGCCCAGCCTCCCCAACCCTTGTATCCTTCCATGGGGAGGGAAGGTGTAGGTGAACTCCTGTACTTCTTTGCCTTTCTCTTGTGAATTAAAACTGTTTCTAAAAAGCAAGGTAGGAAACACCTGCGTTGTGTGCACAGACTCTGGATCCAGGGAGCCCTCGGGGAAGGGGTGGGAAGGTCAGAGCCCTGCGCACTGCAGTCCCAAAGAAAGTGGCGAAGTGGGTGGCAGAGGCCAAGCGGCCTGTGGTCACAGCTCGGGGCACTGGGTACGGAAATCCGGCCTGTGGCAGGGAGAAGGGAAGATCGCGAGCTGTTCCGGAGGTCGGGTCCCCGGGAAGGCTTGGGGGCCGGGAGTGGCGGCGGGGGTTAGGAGGAGGGGGCGAGGGCGGACCCCAGTCCCGCGGCTGAGTGTGCGGGGAGGAGTAGACGCGTGAGTAGAGGCCGCCCTAGCTCCGGCCTCGGCGGGGCCCGGGCATCGGAGCGGGAAGGCGCCAGGGGCGCCGGGCGAGCGGCCGCGCCTCCACGCCGAGCACTTGGGGTGGGGGCGCCCCCGGCTGCGCGCGCAGGGCTGGCGGCGCGCGGGGCGCAGGGCTGGGCGGGCGGGGAGCCGGGGCCCCGGGCGCGCGGGGCCGCGCGATCGACCTTGGCCTGCGGGGTGCCCGAGTGGGGAGCCGCCCGGGGGCGCCCAGGCCTCGGGGCGCGGGGCCGGGCCCAGAGGACGCGAGCCATGGCCTTGGGCTGATTGTGATTGGGTAAGTCCTGATGGGGAAAGGCGGCGGAATGAGGTCCCTGTCGTGTCCTAGTTCTGGGCGGTGTGCGTGATTTTTTTTCCTGCCAGCAAAGGCGGAATCCATCGGGTCTGCGTTTCCCCGCATCCATTCATGAAATCGTGGCGTTCTGACATCATCCGGACTTCCCAAGTCAAGTTGCTCACTTGCTCATTGCGGCTGAGGTCGCTTCTCCATCAGTCCCCAGCTCCCGGCCTCCTTTAAATCAGGGGGATGTGTTTACTGGGACTTGTAGCTTTGCGATAGCCGGCCTTGAGTGACCTTGCCTGTGTTTGCCACAGCCCAGCAACTGTCCTGCGTTTTAACCCAGAGACGTGCTCATTTCAGGGAATTCTTTCCAATGGAAGCGCAGCATTTTGAAGTAGCGAGCACTGCGTAGCATTTGGATTTCTAACAGGGCAATGTGGCAGAGGTCTGTGGGCTCTCAAGAAGCAACTTAAAAGTCTATAGCTCAGTAGTAAAGAACTTGCTTAGTATGCAAGACCCTGGGTTCATCCCCCCAGCACCCAGGAAAAAAAATCCACCTAAGAAGTAAAAATAGATGACTAAGGCATTTCTCTGACAGCTGGACTAGAGTGAGTGACTCATGGAGATTGTGACTTGGCCTTAACTTCGGTGCACCAAAAAGCAAATACAGTACAGTTTGATGATAGTATTTCAGTCAAAAGCAATTGTATGCTCTTAAAATTTAAGCAATGTAGAAAGGAACTAGCATTAAATTGTCACATTTTTATGTATTCTGTAGTATAACTTTTCTAAATATTGTATCACGGTCAAGTTTGAAAATACTGGCCTAATGTGAACACCACCTTCTGGGGAGGCAGAGAGAGGAGGAAGAAGAATTAGAGGCCAGCCTCAGTGAAGTTAGTGAGACACTATCTCAAAAAGAATAGAAAAACCAAAGGAAGGCTGGAGTATAGGCTCAAGTGGCGGAGTACTTACTTGCCTAGCATAGGAGAGGAGGTATCTGTAAGTGTGCACACTTTCTTACACTGTATAGAATATGTAGGAGTTGATATTTTATAGGGGATTGAATATGTTCAGCATTGAGCATAACAGATCAATGCTTGGTTAGAGGACAGAGAAACCTAAAAGTCAGAAGATAATGTAGCAAAGACAAGGCATATTTTATAGACTGGTCTGCATTCCCAATAGCAGTATCTTGTGGTTCCTGGAGAGCGGTGGAGGTCAGTAGTCTGTATCCTGGTATGAGCTCCCTCCCCATCTTCTCAGTGACCTTGGGCAGTCTGAGCTGTGGCTCAGATTCTTCTTCACCCACTTTTTTTTGAGTTTCGTGGTCAAATCCTTTATTATTACATTCATCTCTGAAGTTGAAGAAGTTCGACCAGAAGGTACAGGGCTGGAGAAGAGCAGGGGAGAAGAAAGTTGGGAAAATGGTGTGGAATAAGGCAGTTTTTAAAGCAGCCATTTTATAGAAATCTGTGCTGTCTCTGCAAAGCTTCCTGTTTTCCCTGCTTCTAGCCTCAGCCCCTGTCCGTCTCAGTTACACCTTTAATGATAGAACTGCCGGCCTTGGAAAGGATGTGTCAAGTGAACAGAGAAATTAACTCCTCCGTTTTGAAAATAATTTTCTTCTTAGTTTGAATACAGTTTTCCCACAGGAAAAGTATGAGTGTTCTAGAGGAAGAAATTACTATTCATTGAAAACAAAACAAACAAGGTGGTCTGCTTTCAATTAGTGAATTTTTTTCTCAAGTTGCACAAAAGCCAAGGAGGAGCTAGAAGCAAGAGAAGTGGTTGTGAACAGAGCAGAGGCTGAGTTCGTTTGTGAGACTCATTTTGGGGCCTATCAGCTACTCAAAGAAGTGCTGTGATTTTCTTCATAAAGCACTTAAAAATTCCCCAGAAATGTCCTGAATTTGGAGACTGTTTTAGTATCTGGTCACAATATAATCTTTTGCTTTTAAGCATGAACTTTCAGAATAATTACAGAGCAAAAATGTGTTCTGTGTTTGAGTCACTTATCCTTGCCTATTGATTCACTAAACTGAAAGTAATGCTAGTGTGACAAGTATTATTTTAGGTGCTACAGATAAAAAAAATTAATAAGGTGACAAGATCACCCTAGAGATTGATACAAAATCCTAAGAGAAGTACTATTTATTTCTAGCACAGATTATATAGAAATCTTTTTTTTTGTTGTTTTGGTGGTACTGGGGTTTGAACTTAGGGCCTTGTGCTTGCTACGCGATGCTCTTCCACTTGAGTCATGCCTTCAGCCGTTGTACAGACCCTTTATATACTTTATTTCATGTCTCACAACCTTGCCAAAAAAGTTGACCGTCCAGTAGTCCCTTATCTGAGGTTTTGGTTTCTGCAGTTTCAGTTGTCTTTATTCAGCCGTGGTCTGAAAATATTAAATGGAGAAGTTTGGAATGGCATGATGACATCTTACCCTACCCGGCTCCATGTGCCCTTGTTCATCATATACAGGGTGTATACACTACCTGCCCCCGAGTTACTCGGTAGCCATCCTAGTTATCAGATTGACTACCATGCTGTCATGTTCAAGTGACCCTCATTTTATCATAATGTCCTCAAAGCACAAAGAGTAGTGATGCTGACAATTTTATTTCAGTATTTGTTCTGCTTTACTGTTGTTATTGCTAAATTTCTAAATTTAACTGTCAAAGGTATGTGTACAGTGTAGGAAAAAACATAGCATTCAGTACTATCTGCAGTGTCAGTCATCCATGGTGGGTTTTGGAAAGCATCCTCCGGGAGAAGGTTGGGGCTCCTGTATTGTCATTGTGCTGCATATGTGAATATCAAGTCCAGGAGAAGAGAAGCAACTTCTCAAAGTGTCAGTGAAGACACCCTGAAGGAGCAATATATTAGCTTATTCATCATGCTGAGTTTTAAAATTATTCCTCAAAAACATGTTACCTCTTATCTACGTATATAGTTCTTACTGTTCAAACAGATCTCCTTGATGTAAATTTTAAGTTGGTTTTTGGAAAACTATTTTATTTAAGTATTTTTCTGTTTACCTAAAAGTTGAGTCACAATGTAAATGATAAATAATTAATGATTTTTAAACAACTGGACAGAGTAAAGGTAAAACAGTTTATTAGAATAAAGGATTGCACTATGTTCTTTTCTTGGCACCTTTACTTTTATACCTTTACCTGCAGAATTATTATTAAGACAACTAACCAGTAAGGAAAAGGAAAAAAATCAAATAATTCTAGTCTGTTGTATCTCTGGAAGGCAGAGGTTCTTGATTAATCTCTGTTTTATAGTGTCAATTTGGTTTTAAAATTCCCTTTTTTGTAGAGTTCTGTAGGTACATAAGAAGGGAAGGATTTATTCCATTTATATTAAAAAATACAAAGTTTGAAAATTAGGTACCATTTTAATTAAAAGCAAAACCAGTGCATGCCACAGTGGTGTCCTTGTTAGAAATATTGAAAGTTGAAAGCTTTTTTCTCCAGTTGATTCCCTTACCTTTATATATATATATATATATATATATTTTAAGTTTCTCTTTTTTTTCCCTTTAATGTTTTGCTAGTTAAGGGTGCATTGTGACATTTACAAAGGTTCTTACAATGTACCAACTATGTCATACTTAAGTTCACCCCCTCCACCACTCCTCTTTATCTTCCTCTCCCCTCGATTCATGCAGCAGTTTCAACAGGTATCATTAGTGCATTTACATGAATCTGTACACATTTTTTGTACCATATTCACTCTCTTACCCCCTTTTCCCGCCACCTCCCCCTCTATGGGAAAATTGATTTCCACTAACAAAATGGAATAGTTTACTATTAAGCATGAGGAAGGTAACTCTACAAGAGGGGAGTAAGCATTTTAAGAGGTTCATTGAGAGGACATTTCAATGATTAACATGAACCGTGCTTCATAGTTAAGCTTACTAGTTTACTTAAAATTAAGATTTTTTTCTGCTTTAATTCTCCATTAAATTTTAATGTTTTCAAATGCTCTAAAACTCAGAATGCTAAAGAAAAGAGAGAACTTTTTGTGACTTCTTAGTAAGTGAAAAAAATTGTTATATTTCTGGTTTTTAGTTGGAATGTTGGTGGGGTATTACAGATACAAGGGGACCTGGTCAAGGGACAGCATGAACCCGAGTCTGTCTTTTCTTTGTGGAGCCATATACCTCAGAGAAAGACTGTGTCTGAAATACCGTCAACTGTTTGGAGGAAATTTTACTTCTTTGGTTGAGTCACCAAAGGTTGTTATTGTTTTTTTCTAGTTCTCATAAAGATGTATGTAGGTTATTGGCAACTTTGAGTCTAAGAGAAATTAAAATGGCAAGGTCATAAGCCTCCGTTTCCTGAGGATGTGTGGTATATGTGTGTGTGCACATGTTTGAGGAAGGGATATGGCAAGAGAAGAGGAATAACCTCACACAGAAGGAAATTTAGGCCTGGTGTGGTGGCTCATAGCTGTAATCTCAAGCTACTCGATAGTTGGAGATCAGGAGGATTGCAATTTGAGGACTGTCCTGGCAAAAAGCTAAAAAAAAAATCTCAAGAAACAAGCTGGGCATGGTGGTTTATGTCTTTAATCCCAGCTACATGAGAAGCATGGGTAGGAGGATCATGATCCAAGGCCAGTCCTAGCAAAAATATGAAAATTTATCTGAAAAAAATAACTGAAGCAGAAAGGGCTGGGGGTGAGGCTCAAGTGCTAGAGCATTTGTCTATCAAGAGTGAGGCCTGAAGTTCAAACCCATTACCACACAGACCAAAAAAAAAAAAAAAAAGGAAATTTATGAGTTTTAATGAAGGAACCTGAATTCTTCCATTAAGGAGACTTTTCATGTTTTATTTTATTTTTCAGAAGAGGCCTGTCAGAAGTATGTAGAAAGCAAAGATTTCCTGTGAAAAGCAAAGATCCTTTACCTACGAATTTTACAAGAAATGTGCAGAAAGCCATAGATAAGTATACCTGGTGAGAATTAACCTGTTAATTGCTGCTGGTGACAAAATAAAAACAATATACTTAATAGGGTTGAGAGTGGCATGGTGGTAGAGGACCTGTCTAGCTAGCCTGAGGCCCTGAGATCAGACCTGAGTACTAGCAAAAAGAATGCCAATAATAACCATAAACAAAAGCACTGATTAGGCACCAGGAACATCTAAAAGTAAAAGGGAGTTTTATTTTTGACCTAGTAAAAATGCTACATTTAATTAGCAAATATAATTAAGGAAAGAAGCAGTTTATGGGCCTAGAGAAGCCAAACCTCTTGCTTGACCTGTCGTTTCATCTCTTCCCAATAAGTGTTATCTCTGTCACTTATGTTCATTCATTCCTACAGTGAATCGCCGTCTTCATTCTCGTCCAGTGGCAGTTGCACACCCACTGGCGCACACAATTCGTGGTCGTCCTCTTCCACGCAGAGTTCCACCACTGGCTTGTCTACTGAGAGGAGCTCAATTTACTCTTGGAGAGATGATGTATGTCTCAGAACAGTCTGAGTAATCCTGTGATTGCAATTTATAATGAATCACTTTCTTTATGTGTTTACTTGTTTGCTTATTTATTTATTTATTTGAGACAGGGTCTTGCTCTATAGTCCAGGCTGGCCTCAAACTCACAATCCTTCTGCCTCAGCCTTCTAAGTGCTGAGGTTACAGGCATGAGCTACCAGATCTGGCTAAGAATTGCTTTTTTAGCTTTAAAAAAACCTTTTAATCATTTATAAAAGCACTATTACGTATTCATAATAAATAAATATTTTTGGAAAAAATTAAAATACTGAACTATAGAGAAAATTTAAAGTTATTTATAATCTCACAGCCCAGAGTCTTAGCTGTTGATAATTTTTCCTTCCCTGCAACCCTCTCCTCCAATATGTTATCTGTGATTCTTGTGTGCTATCTATGACTGGAAGTTCAGGATAAAACCCTGACAATTAGGGTTTTACCTTTTGGAAAGGTAAAAGCGGTGAAGCATCAACATGACCGGAGAATTTCTCCCCAGTATGCTAAGCCACATATTATACTTTTATCAGCTAATTCTGGGGAAAGCTGTTAACTTTAACCCCACTTTGGGTCTTTGTGACAGTGGGATTCTTAGCTGGCTGAGATTTTAGCTAGCGCTACAGCTTTGCTGAGAATGCCTTTTCCCCTCCAGCACTCTGTGCATCCAGGGACACAAAAGTCCACCTGTATATGGAGGAGCCTTCACTACTTCACGACTCCTTGGTTGTGGTGTGGTTTTCCTCGCTTCCTTTTCAGAACAGTTCTCTACTCCTCAGAGCACATCTGTATTTCCTTCCTCATGTCCGTTGACAGCCGTGATTCTCAAAGGACTGGCAGGAAAAGGCGCATGGGAGGGTTCTGGGAGCGTCAGCTCAGAATCATTCAGAGAGCCTGGGAAACGAGGCATGATCCCCTTCACTTGTGATCCACTGGTCCTTCTTCCCACCCTCATGCCCACTCCCTGCCATTTCCTCCCAAATCTGTTGTCTTGTGGCTATGGCCCTGGGAAGAAGGTCAGAGCCATTGCTCCATTCTATCCAAATTCTTGGATTCTGTCCATACAATTTTTCATAGAATTATCTAGGGACACTCTTTTGACTTCCACTTACCTGTTTTAAACTAAACAAGACCTTACAACTGCTTATTTTAATTAAAAAATTTTATTTTCTTTTTGGTAGGAAATATTTTCAAAAGCAAGAAAATGAGATATCGAGAAATGAGCCCCTGCCTCAGCCACCCAGGCCCTCCTAGGAGACAAATATGATTAACTTTCCCCTTACTTGCATTTAAAAAATAATTCAACTCCTCTGTAATCTGGGAAACTAACTTATAATTAATTAGAGAGAAGAACTAACGCAAAATAGTAACAGGTATGCCATGAAAATCAACTTGATTTGACCATTTGGGGCCAGGTATGTCCAGTTGGATATGCACTTTGTTGCTTGGAATTGTGGGTTAGATTTCAGATTCAGCTAATCCTAGAAGAAAACCTGGTCAGGACTTTGGCACTGGAGTCTGCTTATGCAAGGTTGGTCCTCCCAGTTATAGTGATGTTTAGGGACTGTTACCTAGACACCATCCAGGGAGGCTGAAAGGCTGTTTTTTAAAAAATCTATAATCTACTGCTGCAATTGTGCAAGAGTCTGTTCAAGTCAAATGGAAAAAATTCATACTCTAATAAACACATCTCTTAAGATAACTCTGGATTTTTTTTCTGCCCTATCAATTAAAAGAAGGTTAATGGCCTTTCCTACAAAAGTAATTTCTTTTTCCATGGCATCATCAGAAGAAAAAAATAGCTTGTATTTTGTAGGCATGCTTAGGTGCATCAAGTACGATTATATGAGGTACATATGTCTTTGTACATCATATATGTGTGCAGACACATGAGTGTGGGTAAGTCTATGCAACTTGTGATGTTCATGTGAATATGTGTACTGACCTATATTGATTTCTCTATAAAATTTCAAGTCTCATAACTCATATTGTAGAAGTTATTTCTATTTCAAAGTTAAGGAATGTGAGACTCAGAGTAAGATGTGATTAATCTGAAAAGTAAGATTTGGTGCATCTGACTGCAAAGTCCACATTCTTTTTGCCTTGTTTTACTTCCTCCTATATAATAAATTTTTAGAAACATAAGTGTCCTTGATATTGGAGCTCGTGTTTCTGTCAGTTTACAACAGAAAACTAAATACACATTTCTGTTTCAGGAATTTGACAGAGCCAATGCACAGAAAGTACAGCAGCTATTTTGTGAGGTTGAGGAGATGCTATTTGAAGGGAAAGTAAGCGCTGAGAACCAGAATCTGCTGGCCGAATGCAGGGAGTGGGCAAGAAGATCCCACCATCTGAGGTACGAATATGTCCATAGAATTCTCTGGAATGGGTTTTTGTTCTCCTCACTCCTGATACGAGTTTTTACTGGAAGTGTTGGCTGAGTCAAAGTATGTATCCAGAACACAGCCCTTGACTAACAAGTTGCATCCTTTGCTGTGGTGCCTGATGAAGCCTTACACCTGCCAACACTCAAGTGTGTTTTAATGTGTCAGGAGCAAATTTAACTGATTCTCAGAAGGGATCATGTACAAACAGAATGAAGAATGGTACATATGTTCTTTTACCTTCCTTCCCATTCGCTGCATATGAGCAGCAGGTATCCATCATCCCTGAGACAATTACTCTGTCTACTGAGGTGGGCTTAGTAGACAGAGTAATTATTTGAGTGACTGGAGAGATGAGCCTTTCTGTGTCATAGCCATTCCTGATTTAGGGGGATCATTTGTTATTTTTTCTATCAAAGTTGGGAGGAGAAGTTTTGCTTTCCTCACTCAGTCACAACCTACTTAGGGGAACATCCATCTCGTTTTCTCACATTCCTCTGTATGGTATCTGGGGAGAATGAGTTGAGACACTCATATAGATGTGCATGAATTTTTCTGGTTATCTTGATGAGGCAACTAAAAAACCAAATCTTAGCCACAATGGTGGTATGTATCTGTAATCCTAGCACTCCAGAAGCTGAGGCAGGAGGATTGCAGCCTGGGGTACATAGCAAGACCCTGTTTCAAAAGCCAAACCAAAGCAAAATAAAATATCTTGACTGGTTATTTTTTTAATCCTTCATAATACCTTTCCTTAAAGAGTATAGCATGTCTCCTGGCTGTTAATTTTAGACAGGTACTTTTCTGGGGATAGTGCACTTAGCCAAAGGGCAGGGACACAGGCTTCTTCTTGTCACCATTATCTTACATTGTTAAGATAAAATGAAGAAGGGAAGGTGGAAAAAGAAAAGATGGCAAAGTACACAAGCCAAGCGTACATGTTTATATATTTTCATGGGCGAGGTGTACATCAGTTAACATTTGTAGAGAGCTTCTCCAGGCCTGCATTACTTTAGACACCTGAGCTGGGCATACTGTACCTCTTAGCCATCCATCAGTCCTGCCTGGTAACCATGATTCTGTTTTGCATCTGGAAAGCAAAGAAGCAACTGAAATCAGTAGCTAGGAGAGCCAGAGAACTTGGCTCTGACTCTCAGTCCATGGTCAGAGCTGACTGACCTGCCCTCTCAAAGCAAGGCTTTTTCTCCTGCATCAATACTTACCACAAGGGAGGGGTGAGGATAGGTAAGACACCTAAAAAACTAGTTAGCATTTGTTGCCCTTAATGCAGAGAAACTAAAGCAGATACCTTAAAGCAACTGAGGCCAATAGGAAAAGGGGACCAGGAACTAGAGAAAAGGTTAGATCAAAAAGAATTAACCTAGAAGGTAACACCCACGCACAGGAAATCAATGTGAGTCACCTCCCTGTATAGCTATCCTTATCTCAACCAGCAAAACCCCTTGTTCCTTCCTATTATTGCTTATACTCTCTCTACAACAAAATTAGAGATAAGGGCAAAATAGTTTCTGCTGGGTATTGAGGCGGGGAGCGGGAGGGGGTGGAGTGGGTGGTAAGGGAGGGGGTGGGGGCAGGGGGGAGAAATGAACCAAGCCTTGTATGCACATATGAATAATAAAAGAAAAATGAAAAAAAAAATACTTACCACAGCACATCCTGCCTGTGTCTTCAAATCACGAACTGTATCCTACTGGTGAAGTCACACAACATTTTCCCCTTATTTTATCAAAGATATTAGCAGCTTTTTGGTATTTTTCTCTTGCAGAGTATTAGGAAAACAGCTCATTCCACCAACTGATGAAGGGTTCCGACATTTCCAGGGGAGTGTGCCTATTTCTGCCAGCCTCAAATCCTCACCTGATGCCCCTGAACACAGCAGTGATGTCAGAGGGTATGTTCCTCTATGCGATTTTCAAAAAATACTTGTTAACCGTATTTTAGTTACTTTTCATGTTTTTCTCATCCATCAGCCTTGGCTCCAACCAGAGAAGCAAATTTAGACTTCAGTGAAGGACAGGTGCAGAATATGTTTTTCACAAGATGCTTGTGTTTGTATGTCTGTATTCGAGTGTGTATGTATATAAAATATAATTAGAGGAGATAAACCAATTGGGAGTATAACACATACATGCAAGAAAATATCACAAGGGAACTGCCTGTGTAGCTATTTTTTGCTCAAACTAGCAAAACTATCATTTAAAAAATATTTTTTCTTCTGCAAAATCGGAGAACAGGAGGGCAGAACACGTCCTGCCCAAGAGGGAGGATTGGCACCAGTGGGGGGTGAAGTGGTGGGGAATGAGGGTAGGAGAGTGAATATGATGCAGAAATTGTGTACATGTGCATGTAAATGCACAAATGGTATCTGCTGAAACTGTTCCATGAATCAGGGGAGGGGGAATAAAGGAGAGCTGTGGAAGAGGTGAATTCAAGTACATTGTAAGAACCTTTGTAAATGTCACAATGTACCCCTACCCAGCACAACACTAAAGGAGAAGTATATGGAACATGCATACACAGAAAAGAGTTAATTTCAAACTTTGTTCCAAAGGCACCATAAAAGGTGGGCTAGAAGCAGAATAAAACTTAAAGACTGCTTCGTCATGATGTGTCCTAAGCCTCTAGACAGCCAAAGGAATAAACTTCTGCCCTGTTTTGGTTTGCTGTATTCTGTTATTTTGCATACTAATAGATTTTGATAAATCTCCATATATCTTCATACATATTCGGAACTGTGCTGTAATATTCTTTCATTATAGCACAGAGGATACAGACACATAGACTACTTTAGGGTTTTAAGAAGCCTTTAAATTTTTAAATGATACCTATATTATAATTCTTTTAAGGATATGAGCTTTTTCAAACGTAACGTCTAATGATTTTGCATTTGAGAGTCTTCCTTTATAGATAATTGAAAGATCCGCCATGATCACTCAAGCATTGCATTCTTGATATTCTACAAACTCCCAAGCAGAATCTGCTTTTCCCATAGGTTGTGCATCTCTGGCTCTCAAATAGTCGCAGCAGCACTGTCAGCCTCTACCCTGCCAGGACCTGATGGCACAAGGCTTGATGCATGTTCATCCCTGGAAGAAGAGGTCTACAATGCAGATGGGAAGATTGAAGAGTATTTTGCTTTTGACAGAAAAGAGGAGTAAATTGAATTTATTTAACATTTATTTCATTGTGTAATACTCATTTATTTGATGCTTATTTTATTTTATGCTTATTTAGTGTTTTGTGTACTTTTTACTTATCCAAAAGATTTATTTTGAGAGTAACAGACTCCCCAAAGTTTTCAGATTTCTAGCAGGAAGCATACATGCTAGAACAGTACTTCTGTTTCTTAACAGCATGGCACAGATAGAAAACAAGGGCTGTACCTAAAATACTGGTGAAAATGGGCAAGGTTCTGGTGGACTTGTGCCCAGGGGCTCTAGGTTCTTTAGAGTTAGCTACCTGAAAGGGAAAAGGAATTTCCAGTCTCTGCCCTAAGTGCATATTTTTGTTCTTAAACAAAAGCTACAAATATAGTATGATAAAAATTTGCTTCGTGATTAAATTGATATATGCTAATATGCCTTAGCAAATATAAGAAAATATCAAGCATCTATTCTGACCACAGTGATATAAAAATAAAAGCCAATAGCAGGAAGAAAACAGGAACATTCCTCAATATGTAGAAATTAAACATCATACTCCTGAACAACTGATAAGTCAAAGAAGAAACCAAAAGGGAAGTAAGAAAAGATTTCAAGTCATGAAAATAGAAATACAGCCCAGCA
The DNA here is from genome assembly GCF_047511655.1 of Castor canadensis. Taxonomy (NCBI): domain Eukaryota; kingdom Metazoa; phylum Chordata; class Mammalia; order Rodentia; family Castoridae; genus Castor; species Castor canadensis. Next base: position 77,200,328 of record NC_133399.1, on the reverse strand, counting down.
AAGCTTACAGGCTACACAAAACCAGTTCTATGAGGGAAGTGTGTAGAAATAAATGCCTACGTTTAAAAAGTAAGAAAGATCTCAAGTAAGTAAACTAATTTTACAGAAGGAATGAAAAGTGAAGAATAAACTAAGCCCAAATTTAGTAAAGGAAAGAAATAACAGAGATCAAAGCAGAAATAAAGAAAAATAGAGAATAGGAAAAAAAAATGGAACAGATCAATGAAGCTAAGAGTTGTTTTCTCTTGTTTGTTTTGTTTGTCCCAGCTTTATTGAGGTACAATTGAGAAATGAAAATTGTATATATTTAAAAACTAACAATGCTGTTTAAAAAGTGTATTGTGTATATTAATGTCTATATGTACACATGTACATGCTTGCATGAAGATAGACAGATAGATAGATGGATAGATAGATAGAGAGAGAGAGGTTGACTATTTTAACTTTAACTGTGGATACTTTAGTAACTATAGGGGCTTTCATCCTCAGGGGCGATGAACATCTTGAACAAAAACCAGCTCATCATCTCAGAAAGTGGCATAAACATGGTCTTCCTCCCATTTCTCCTCATGACTGTATCAAAGAGGCGGTGGCAGCAGAAGTGTTTGATCATGTTTGGACAAATGTGGTAGAAATATTGGAAGACCTTATTAGGAAAAACTGGGAAAGTTCAAAAACAGGTACTTATTTGTAGAATTTGGCCTTCTAAAAAGAATAAAAAAGACCCTCTGATTCTCAACTCTCTGCTCCCCACCTCTGCTTGGCCACACCTAGAGTATGCCTAGGGTGAGAAGTGGACTTTGTCTTTACTCACAGGTGATATTTAACCACTTCAAAAAAGACATTATTATTTTGTTGTTATAAAAATAAAACACATGCATTCTGAAAAAAACAAATAGCCAAAAAAGAAAGTTGAAGTCACTTTTCATTGTGGTTAAAAACCTCACCTAATTTCAATAATTGGATATTTGTATTTAATTACTTATGACCTTATTTATAAATATAAACATGACTAATTTAATACTTATTTCATTTCATTATGAAGATAAGTATTTTTAATACTTGTCTTCATTTTAGCAAATAAAACGTTCTCTAGATCAATTAAAATTGAGCAGAAACAAATCATAGAAATATGGACAGTGGACAATGATGACTAGTTTCATGTAACCAGTTGATACAATAAGGAAATAAACATGTTAATTTTAATACTTTTCCAAGGGGATTGGATGGACTTTTATAAAATACTGACAATATTGTATCAGCTGAAGCCATATTGTTTTTCTACATAACACTAAAGTGATTATCACATTAGTCAACTATCCACATGGGGTGTCTGCTCTCTACCTTAATTTTCTTTAATTAAAGGCCATTGCATAGACTCATGATAACTCAAAAACAAATACTTTCTTTGATGAGTGAAATTTTAGTATTTGTATTAGGTAACCTGGTATTTCTTAATGTTTTTTCTGTTGACATAGAAGGAAAAAAACAGAAAGAGAAATTGAAAGTAGTTGAAAATAGATCTCCACATGTACTCATTTCTCGTTTCACCACTGAGGTATCAAGTGGTCCCCCATCCACAAGTTCTGAAACTCGCAGCGCGTTCCTGGCTTCTCATCTTAACCCACCCCAGGTGTGTGCACTGCATCCTTTTTCTTTCTTTTGATGTTTACACCTCTTGTCTCAGTGTGTCAAGAGTGCTCGTCAATTAAGTGTGATTATAGCAAGACATTTGAATGTTTGTTGACATCCTTAAATATAATATGATTACTTCATGATGTTTAATAGAATCCTTAACACTCTTTTTTCTCCTTCCCTGTCATCTTATTCTTCTTATTAGTATATATTAAGTATAAAATGGGATTTCAAATTTACCCTCTTTATTACTATTTCATGTCTCCCTTCAAGCCACTCCTTTTTTTAGTTTTAGTGGGTCTCATTATGCTATTTTCATACATACATCTAACATACTTCAATGTTATTCCCTCCCCCTTCTACTAGTCCCCTCCACAAATAGTCCCCCTTTTACATAGAATCACTGCATGCTTTAATGGACTTGGACACTATTTTGAGATATTGAACAATTTTATCTATCTTGGGAGAACAAAACAAAATACTTTCCCTAAACTTCTAGGCACTTTGAAAGTTACAGACAGATTCCTCTTATTGTACCAAAGTGATAAAAGAATCAATCGGTGCACATTGGACTCATTGAACATTTACTCTGTGTATTAAGTGTATATATGGGATGTTTTAGAGCTATACAGATTAATAAGACATAGTCCCTGACTAGTGAAACAAAATGGTAACACAAAGTCCAGATGCAATTCATTTTGTGAGGGATGTGCAAGACATCTTTTAAAAAGCACTGTAGAATAATCGAGGAGAGAATGATTTATCCTAATTGGAGGAAGAAGATTGATCTTTTACATTGGAGGTAAAATATCAGCAGAAATGAAGGAATGAGGAATTCTTATGGTTGAGAATTCTGGTTCAGTCATTTCAGGTCAGGCAAAGGTGTGGCTTAATGAAAGATGGATATGTTTGGTGACCAGTGACTGAACTTAAAGATAGAAAACTGGGAATAGGAGGACATAATGACAGAAATGGGATTTAGAGTCAAAAAGCTTATGCAAAGTATTTTTGAATATTTAACATTTCTAAACTTCAGCCTTTTTATCTGTATAATGATGATAATAATGTGTTGTCTAAAAGATTGTTGTAAGGATCAAACCATGGAAATGGATGAGAACGCCCAACATAGAACTTGACATATGCTAACCACTCAATACATTTTTCATGAATTGTGTCCTCATTCAAAGATTTGCTAGCAGGTGAGGCTGGAAAGAATAGGATCATTGATTTCCTGCAGATACTAGCAACTGAAGGCTGCCAGTTAACTACACTCCTTCAATTGAATGATAAGTTCTCTCTTGAAGGGAGATCTGAAGGCATATCCCAAGCCTGATGCCACTAGTAGCATAGATCAGATAGAACACTATCAGATCGACAAAAAGCAGCAATGACCTTTAAAGGATCATGCAATTCAAAGTGAAGAAACTAGATGGCGGCTAGAGGGAGGAAGCAGAAAGCGTGCTTCCTAAAGTAAAATCTTGGAGAGATGCTGGAGATGCACCTTACATGAAAAACCACTGAGAAGAGGCAAAACACTGACTTCTCCACACCTCCAGCCTGCACAGAGCATCTCCACTTCACTTTACAGTGAGAAACCAGGATGGCATCCACCAGATGCCAGCACCCAGACAGCTTGGGAAGACACAGACCACAAGGTGAGCTAAGCTGTACACAGTATTCCCACAGACAACCCTGGGCCAGATCAGCATAGCCTCCTGGACAGACCAACACCCACCCAGGGAAAAAAAGAGAAACTGAATAATAAGCAATAACAAAGAAAAAAAAAAGAAAAAGAAAGACACGTAGCAAAGAGGGTGGGGTGCCCTGAGCACCAAAGAGAGGGGGAGGGGAATCCCTCATGGAACTGTAAATAAACAAGCTGGGCCAGAGAAGGCAGGAGCGGCTGCACACACCCAGCATCCAGGAGTGGGAAAGCCTGTAAAAGCGGCGGAGGGAGGAAAACTCCACAAGAGAAGGGGGAAGACCCACTTCCCACGTGAACTGTAAATATACACGCTGGCCTGAGAAAGCTGGTGCAGTGTCACCTTCCCCAGTGTGCTTGGAAAGGGGAAAGCTTGTAGCAGTGGCTCAGGCACAGGAGAACTCTGAGTAAACAAAGCCTGCAGGGCCAGGTGAGTGTTAAGCTTACTCCTGAGATTTGCATAAATAACGCCTCCAGCAACAGCAGGCTGAGAGCAGCAGGCAGGCAAGCCACAGCCACAGATAGCCATTCACAGAACTGTCTCCAGACTCTTTTTTTTCTCTCTCCCTACCTTTGATTAGAAAACAACTGAACTACACCTGCATGCTGAAAAACTTACTGAAACTATTGCATTTGAACTTGGGACACTTTGTGGGGTTTTTTTGTTTTGTGCAGTTTTGTTTTATTTTGGTTTTTCCAGTTTTTTTCCCCTTTGATGAGACACCACAGAAGTACTTCTGAAGCACCATCTCCAGGATTGGAGGCTGAGGGACGAACACCAAATTATTAAGACTGAAACTTTATTGCATTTGAACTTGGAGACTTCATATATATATAAAATTTAATTTTTTTCATTTATTTATTTATTTATATTTTTTATATTTTTTATTTTATTTTTTTATTTTCAATCCTCTCTCTGTCTCTCTAATGCCTGTTCAACTTACGGTTGATTAGTACACTATCTCTCTCTGTTTATATCTTTGAAACTTTTTTTGTTTGTTTCTTTGTTTTTTTTCTACTTGTTTATTTGTTTTTCTCTTTTTCTTTAACTTCTTTGCTTTCCATCTCCTTTCACCTTTCCATTCTAAATATCACCAGTGCTATTATTACAAGCTAGAAAATACTTAATTGCACACAGTACAGGGAAAATAACAACACCAAGAGCAATGATGGGAAAACAGAAAAACCAGGGAAACCAGTTTCCCTATTTAGTACAGGAACCAGAGGGAAATAAAGAAAACAGATACTCAGATCCAGACTCCAATGAAATGAAGATAAACTATGCCAAAGAACCCAATGAAGCCCACAAAAATAATCTAAAAGAAGACATACTACAGGTAATCAATGAGAATTTTATAGAGATGGTACTGGATAGGGTCAACCAAAATGTACAGGAGACACTCAAGAAATTCCAAGACAATAAAAATAGAGAATTTGAAAAAACAAAAGAAGAAATAAAGGAAACCATACAAGCACTGTATAAACACCAAAGTGAAACAAAGAACATGATTAATAAAGAGATAAATGAACTCAGGACAAAAATAGACAACATTAAAGAGGAATCCATCCAGGATACGGAAAACCTTAGAAAAAAGAAAGAAACAGAATTGCAAAACAAAATGGAAAGCCAATCCAGCAGAAAAGAATAAACAGAAGACAGAATCTCAGAACTTGAAGATGAAATGGTAATTAAAGGAAAAAACCAAAGAACTATTAGTTAAACAACTCAAGACCTGTGAAAAGAAAATGCAAAAACTCACCAAGTCCATCAAATGACCAAACCTGAGAATCATGGGCATTGAAGAAGGAGAAGAGGTGCAATCAAAGGGAATGTGTAATATATTTAACAAAACAATAACGGGAAATTTCCCAAATCTAGAGAAAGATATTCCCATACAGATGCAAGAGGCCTCCAGGACACCAAACAGACCAGATCAAAATAGAACTACCCCACGACATATCATCATTAAAACAACAAGTTCCAAAACTAGGGAAAGAATATTGAAGGTTGTAAGAGAGAAAAAACAAATAACATAAAAAGGTAAACCCATCAACATCACAGCAGACTTCAAAACAGAAACATTAAAAGCAAGAAGAGTGTGGGGTGAGATATTCCGGACACTGAATGAAAATAACTTCAACCCCAGGATACTCTACCCAGCAAAACTATCATCAAAATAAATGGAGCAATAAAAGTCTTCCATGATAAGCAGAAACTAAAACAATATGTGACCACAAAGCCACCACTACAAAAGATTCTTCAAGGGATTTTGCACACAGAAAGTGAAACCAAACATAACTATGAAAGGACAGGCAGCACCAAACCACAGGAAAAGAAAAAGCAAGAAAGTAGAGAGTAACCTCAACTTAGGTACACACAATCAAACCTTCAAACAACTAAGACAATTAAATGACAGGAATCACCACATACCTATCAGTACTAACGCTTAATGTTAATGGAACTAATTCACCCATCAAAAGGCACCACTTGACGAAATGGATTAAAAAGGAAGATCCAACAATTTGTCGCTTATAGGAGACCCAACTCACTGACAGAAATAAGCATAGGCTTAGGATGAAAGGCTGGAAGAAGATTTACCAAGCCAATGGCCCCTGAAAATAGGCAGGAATAGCAATACTTACCTCTGACAAAGTAGACTTCAAACCTACATTGATCAAATGAGATAAAGAAGGACATTCCATACTAATAAAAGGGGAAATAGACCAAAAGGAAATAACAATTATCAACCTATATGTACCCAATGTCAATGCACCTAATTTCATCAAACATACCCTGAAAGACCTAAAAGCATATATAAACGCCAACACAGTGGTTGTGGGAGACTTTAACACCCCATTATCATCAATAGATAGGTCATCCAAACAAAAAAATCAATAAACAAATCCAAGGTCTAAAATATACAATAGATCAAGTGGACCTAGTAGATGTCTACAGAACATTTCATCCAACCTCTACACAATATACATTCTTCTCAGCAGCCCACAGAACCTTCTCCAAAATAGATCATATCCTAGGGCACAAAGCAAGCCTCAGCAAATAAAAGAAAATAGAAATTATACATGCATACTATCTGATCACAATGCAATAAAACTAGAACTCAACAACAAAAGTAAAGACAAAAAATATGCAAACAGCTAGAAACTGAATAACTCATTACTTAATGAACAATGGGTCATTGATGAAATAAAAGAGGAAATTAAAAAGTTCCTGGAAGTCAATGAAAATGAAAACACAACCTACAGGAACCTATGGGACACAGCAAAGGCAGTCCTCAGAGGAAAGTTTATAGCCATGAGTGCATATATTAAAAAGACTGAAAGATCCCAAATCAGTGACCTAATGATACATCTCAAACTCCTAGAAAATCAAGAACAAGCAAATCCCAAAACAAAAAAAAGGAGAGAAATAATAAAAATAAGAGCTGAAATCAATGAAATAGAAACCAAAAATACCATACAAAGAATTAATGAAACAAAAAGCTGGTTCTTTGAAAAAATAAGTAAGATTGACAGACCCCTGGCAAACCTGACTAAAATGAGGAGAGAAAAAACCCAAATTAGTAGGATCAGGAATGCAAAAGGGGAGATAACAACAAACACCATTGAAGTCCAGGAAATCATCAGAGACTACTTCAAGAACCTATATTCAAATAAATTTGAAAATCTTAAAGAAATGGACAGATTTCTAGATACATATGATCATCCAAAACTGAACCAAGAGGAAATTAATCACCTGAATAGATCTATAACACAAAATGAAATTGAAGCAGCAATCAAGAGTCTCCCCAAAAAGAAAAGTCCAGGACCTAATGGATTCTCTGCTGAATTCTATCAGACCTTTAAGGAAGAACTGATACCAACCCTCCTTAAACTGTTCCACAAAATAGAAAGGGAAGGAAAACTGCCTAACACATTTTATGAAGCCAGTCTTACACTTATCCCAAAACTAGGCAAAGACACCTACAAAAAGGAGAACTATAGGCCAATCTCCTTAATGAACATTGATGCAAAAATCCTCAACAAAATAATGGCAAACCGAATTCAACAACACATCAAAAAGATTATTCACCACGACCAAGTAGGCTTCATCCCAGAAATGCAGGGGTGGTTCAACATACGAAAATCAATAAACGTAATAAACCACATTAACAGAAGCAAAGACAAAAACCACTTGATCATCTCAATAGATGCTGAAAAAGCCTTTGATAAGATCCAACACCATTTCATGATAAAAGCTCTAAGAAAACTAGGAATAGAAGGAAAGTACCTCAACATTATAAAAGCTATATATGACAAACCTACAGCCAGCATTATACTTAACGGAGAAAAACTGAAAAACCATTCCCTCTAAAATCAGGAACCAGACAAGGATGCCCACTATCTCCACTCCTATTCAACATAGTACTGGAATTCCTAGCCAGAGCAATTAGGCAAAAAGAAGGAATGAAAGGAATACAAATAGGTAAAGAAACTGTCAAAATATCCCTATTTGCAGATGACATGATCCTATACCTTAAAGACCCAAAAAACTCTACTCAGAAGCTTCTAGACATCATCAATAGCTATAGCAAGGTAGCAGGATATAAAATCAACATAGAAAAATCATTAGCATTTCTATACACTAACAATGAACAAACTGAAAAAGAATATATGAAAACAATTCTATTTACAATAGCCTCAAAAAAAAAATCAAATACCTAGGTGTAAACCTAACAAAGGATGTGAAGGACCTCTACAAGGAAAACTATATACTTCTGAAGAAAGAGATTGAGGAAGACTATAGAAAGTGAAGAGATCTCCCATGCTCATTGATTGGTAGACTCAACATAGTAAAAATGTCGATACTCCCAAAAGTAATCTACATGTTTAATGCAATTCCCATCAAAATTCCAATGACATTCATAAAGAGATTGAAAAATCTACTGTTAAATTTATATGGAAATACAAGAGGCCACGAATAGCCAAGACAATACTCAGTCAAAAGAACAATGCTGGAGGTATCACAATACCTGACTTCAAACTATATTACAAAGCAATAACAATAAAAACAGCATGGTACTGGCACAAAAACAGACATGAAGACCAGTGGAACAGAATAGAGGACCCAGATATGAAGCCACACAACTATAACCAACTTGTATTTGACAAAAGGTGCTAAAAATATACGATGGAGAAATAGCAGCCTCTTCAACAAAAACTGCTGGGAAAACTGGTTAGCAGCCTGCAAAAAACTGAAACTAGATCCATGTATATCACCCTATACCAATGTTAACTCAAAATGGTACAAGGATCTGAAAATCAGATCACAAACTCTAAAGTTGATACAGGAAAGAGTAGGAAATACTCTGGAATTAGTAGGTATAGGTAAGAACTTTCTCAACAAAACCCCAGCAGCACAGCAACTAAGAGATAGCATAGATAAATGGGACCTCATAAAACTAGAAAGCTTCTGCTCATCAAAAGAAATGGTCTCTAAACTGAAGAGAACACCCACAGAGTGGGAGAAAATATTTGCCAGCTACACATCAGACAAAGGACTGATAACCAGAATATATAGGGAACTTAAGAAACTAAATTCTCCCAAAACTAATGAACCAATAAAGAAATGGAGAAGTGAACTAAACAGAACTTTCTCAAAAGAAGAAATTCAAATGGCCAAAAAACACATGAAAAAATGCTCACCATCTCTAGCGATAAAGGAAATGCAAATTAAAACCACGCTAAGATTCCACCTCACTCCTGTTAGAATAGCCATCATCAAAAACACCACCAACAACAGGTGTTGGCGAGGATGCGGGGAAAAAGGAACCCTCTTACACTGTTGGTGGGAATGGAAACCTCTACAAGCACTCTGGAAAAAAATTTGGAGGATACTTAAAAAGCTAAACATTGATCTACCATTTGATCCAGCAATACCACTCTTGGGGATATACCCAAAAGACTGTGACACAGGTTACTCCAGAGGCACCTGCACACCCATGTTTATTGCGGCACTATTCACAATAGCCAAGTTATGGAAACAGCCAAGATGCCCCATCACTGATGAATGGATTAAGAAAATATGGTATCTATACACAATGGAATTTTATGCAGCCATGAAGAAGAATGAAATGTTATCATTCACTGGTAAATGGATGGAATTGGAGAACATCACTCTGCGTGAGGTTAGCCTGGCCCAAAAGACCAAAAATCATATGTTCTCCTTCATATGTGGACATTAGATCAAGGGCAAACACAACAAAGGGATTGGACTTTGATCATAATATAAAAGCGAGAGCACACAAGGGAGATAAGAGGATAGGTAAGACACCTAAAAACTAGCTAGCATTTGTTGCCCTCAATGCAGAGAAACTAAAGCAGATACCTTAAAAGCAACTGAGGCCAATAGGGGAAGGGGACCAGGAACTAGAGAAAAGGTTAGATCAAAAAGAATTAACCTAGAAGGTAACACACATGCACAGGAAATTAATGTGAGTCAACTCCCTGTACAGCTATCCTTATCTCAACCAGCAAAACCCTTGTTCCTTCCTTATTATTGCTAATACTCTCTCTTCAACAAAATTAGAGATAAGGGCAAAATAGTTTCTGCTGGGTATCGAGGGGGTGAGGGGGAGATGGAGGGGGCGGGATGGGTGGTAAGGGAGGGGGTGGGGAGAGGGGGGAGAAATGACCCAAACATTGTATGCACATATGAATTAAAAAAAAAAATGGGATCATTGATGGCGGTCTCCAGTGTGCTAGGGAATTTGAACATTATGTTCCACGTAGCTCATTTTGTGTGGGAGAGCAGAGAGAATGATAAGTCAGGACCCTTGGTGTGTTGAGCTACACACTATTACAGTTTAGTTAGAAGGGTCAGTCCACAACACACAGACACATACACACACACACACACACACACACACACACACACACACACGAGGTAATATCATTAAATAGTAGAGTAACTAAGAGTTTGAGCATTGCATACAGAACACAAGTTTGGAGCCTGACTTTACCATGTATTAGTTCTCAGATCTCAAATCAGTCCTTTTTAATAAAAAACCAATTTCATTATCTATGTCATCTATGCAGTAGGAAGCTGTGAGAACTAAAGGATATAAGATATTTAATACAATGAGCCGCATGGAGTAGGCATCTAGTAAGTATTTAGTTTAATTATAATCAGATGCTAATTACATGCTATAAATCAAGTAGATATGCTATAGATAATAAATTCTGTGGCGTTCAAATGAAAAATATCATGCCTTTCGTGAAGTAGAGTAAACATGAGTTAACTTCTAAATGAAAGACAAGATTTATTACACTGAAGAAGAAAAGAACAGGCAAAAATATGTACCCAGCATAGGAACAGATAAAAAGAAAATCTTCGTGAGATTGAAAGGACACAGGCGGGCTTGTGGTTCGGGGAGCAGTGGGTCAAAAAATGTCTCTTAGCCTTGCTCTACTTACTAGTGTAAGGGCTTTATAATAACTCTGCTTTGCTTTTTCTGCTTAAGAGAAACTTTTGGAACTGTTAATGTGCATATTGTTGGGGGGTTTTTGGCCTCTTTGAACTGCTCTGATAAATTCAATACAATAATCACACTTTATTTAATGTGACTATGAATCTTATGAAAATGAGATTTACATGTACAATGTATTAAATTTTCCTGTAGCTAGCTAGTTGGTGCCACTTGTTCCCTGCTAATTTCTGACAGGCAGGGATGGCACTGTGCATTTCTTAAATTTTAACTTTTTTTTTGACTTAGATTCATCGCTTCTCCAACAATCTCTGTAATGACTTGAGCGGTGTGATGACAATTCAAGCCAAACCACTTCAGCAGAGACCAACCTTTGTCACAGAGAGAACACAGTATGTATAAGAACAACTCAGCCACTCCCAGTGCAGGAAACACTTGAGCATTGAAGACCTCCAGGACATGGGGTAGTGAAGATCTCATTTAGTCCCATGCTGCCAGTGAGCCTGAGCACCCCACATGGGAAACCCAGCTGGTGTGTACAATAGAAACAGATTCTCCTCATAGGAACCACAGTATAATTCCTGTTGCATGTTGGGTGAGATTAGAAAAGAATACAGTACCAAGTAGACATGTTCCCTGTCCTCACAGCACTTACAGCTGAGTAGCTAACTGGGTTTCCCTCTCCCAGGAATGAACAAGAGGACAAATCATCTGGCGTGGGGACCAGTGCTCTTTCTTCAGCACAGCACCGACTTGGACGAATCTCAGATATTCGTGGATTGCAGACTTCTGCCAGGAAAACACCTGCGCATAGGAGGCTGCCGTCTCTGCCTTCAGAGTCACAAAGACTAAAAACCCCCAGTGTGTACAGCGACGAGATTCTTAGGGGAACAAAACTGTAAGTCTGCTTCTTTCATGGTAAACTGAGGGTCACAAAGGACAGAGACTTGTCAATTGGGTTTGATGCATTATTCTGGACAAGGGATCCCCTATCTGATTTTATATAGATGTTTTTCTAATGAGTTCATTTATTTGAGTATTGAATACTAATTATGCATGTGTGTAGTATATGTAGCTATATATTAGCATGATGATAGGTCAGACAGTGTGTCTGCAGCTTAGGCAGCTAGGTGAAATTAAACCTGATGGTGGAGTGATCTTGGGTGAATTTCAGTGGCATTGCTATAAAACTAATAATTAATGCTTTAAAATTACATACTTTTATGTGAAGATTTAAATAAAATGAAGTATAGTTATGCACTTAATAATGATGCTTTGGTCAACTACAGAGAAAATATATGATGCTGGTCCCATAAGTTTATATTGCCTACGGATGTCATAGCTGTGTTTGTGTAGATATACGGTGGTGATCACACAATGACAAAATTGCCTAAGGATGCATTGCTCAGAAAGTGTCCTTATCATTATGCCACATATGGCTGTATATAAAATAATTAAAAAATAAAAGCTATAAGGCCAGGTGCCTGGGCATGCACTTATGTCCTCATTTAATTGAGAGGGAGGCTAAGGCAGAAGGATTGCTTGAGCCCAGGAGTTGGAGACCAACCTCCACCATATAGCAAGATCCTGTCTCAAAAAATAAAATAAAATATTAAAACAAATAATGGAATATACTTACCAGTTTTATCTTTGAGGAAGTGTTTCACCCTATGTAGGCGTTTCAGAAACAGTTCTGAGGCCAGATGTGGTGTTGCATATCTATAATCTCAGAGCTCATGAGGCGGAGGCAGGAGGATCGTGAGTTTGAAGACAGCCTGGGCTACATAGCCAGACCCTGTATCAAAAAAAATTTTTAATTAAATTAAAAAAAAAGGAAGAGCTTTAATCTTAGAATTAACATCAACCTCTTTACCTAATTAGAAAACTATTTGTCTTTTCCTTTATCACAGAATTCCAAAAGAGCTTTCCAAATGACTGACTTGTCAGACTATACTTACCTTCATAGTAACAGCTATTAGTTACTGTTGGCTTTCTTTGTTACTAGCACTCAATATGTGGATTACATTTATTATTTATTCCCCACCACAAACCTTTTACTTTATCCAAATCTAAGATGAGAAAACAGGCAGAAAGAAGTTGAATAACTTGCCAAAGTTTCTCATACCAGGTGGCAGATCTGGGGGCACCCACCTGGCCTCTGGCTTTGGAGTTTACTCCCTGGGCCAATGTAGGATTTCAGTTGCAAGGGAGGCACCTTTAGCAGTTCACACTGAGGACCCCTGCAGGAGTTGGAGGAGTGAGCAGCTGCCAACAGTCACTTAGTAACTGGACTTTGTCAGCATTTTGTAGGTCAGTTTTCTTTCACAACTTAGGACTGATATTTCTAGCTGTATCTGGATCTGCTCTGCTCATTCTTTAAAGATATCTCTTGCTCCTGCATTCTCAGTGACCACCTTCCATGCGTTCTCCACCCTGCAGCCAAGTCAATAGCACACAGCTGGCTCTTCTCTTCCTCCCACCTTACCCAGGCTTCAGTATTGGACCTTCACCAAAAACCATTTCTCTTTCCTCTAAAAATAAATGTAGACCCCTCCAGTTGTATGTTCCCTTTGTGTTTTGGCCCCTCTGTCTGTAGACTAATGCTTGTCAGCATTTTTTTTTTTTCATGATTGCCATGCTAAGAAACCTTTATAGACTATTTTCCCCGATTGCTTCCCTATGGAATTTTACTACCACAGGTGGACTGTCTGTATGTATACCGGGGTTTTATACATAAGAGTCGATTTTTTTTGCCTCCTTTGGTAGAGACCTCACCCTGTGCCTGCATATTTCTTATTCGCTTTCTTTACTTTGATTCTTGACAGCTGTATCTTCCTTCTGACCCATAGACACACCAATTATGCATCCTCTTACTTCTATGATTTTGTGTACACTCAATTTTTGTGGTGCTGGGGATCAAACCCAGGGCTACACTCATGGTAGGTAAGTGATCTGCCACTGAGCTAAACCCCCTGACCTGTCTTTCAATCTTATTGAAATATCATTTTCCCCTTAATTATCAAAGTACCAAAAGTTCAATGCGGAACATGACAATAATATTGAAATATTGATAGAAAGCAAAGATCACTTGTATCCCCAACACACAAAAATATGGGAGTCATGATCATTGATAAATTTCCTATCAATAATGTCCAGAATTATAATTTTCTTTCTATTGCCTTTTTCCCAACACCAGCAGTATCTTATCATTGTATAATGTAGCACTTTTTCATATCCTTTTTTATACTTAACATTATAACATCCATGTAATCAAATTTCCATTATCAGCTGGTTTTAAAAGCATAATTTTTAATGACCACAAAATAATCATGTGTATATATGGTAATTTATTACTAGTGAAATTTTCATTTCTTGATATTTTCATTTCGATGGTGTACACTAGACATCTTATATCAGTCTTCATAAAGATATATGGTTGTATCTTTATATGGGTCTGGAAAAAAAACTACCCTAGAAGAAAAACTACCAAGTCAAAGATTATGGATATTTTTAAGGTTCTTGAAATATTTTGCCACCATGCTTCTTAAAATGGTTGTACCAATTTGTAGAACCACTTGCAATACACAAAGTTATCTACTTTTCTGCAACCTCTAGCTTTGGGTACTATTTTAAAGCATGGCAGTGTATCGGTAAAAATTATCATATTGCGACTTTCATAACTATTATTAATGAATACAAATGAATTAGAACCTGTTTCTAGAATGACTATTCTTGTGCAAAACCCAGATGATTTAATTTTGAAATGTTAATATCTGATAGGGACAGTCTTCTGTCATTACTCTTCTCAGTTGAAATGTATTCTCTCCTGTAAACAAATCAATGTGTGAAATTCAAAACAAGAAGTATTACAAAAATACCCAAAAAGTATTAAAAATGTAGGAAAAAACTAATCTTCACAATACTGATACTTAGTTTTCCCACTGAAGAATATCTTGCCTCTAATTCCACTTCATCTTTTAATGACCATATATCTTGTTTTGTAGTTTCACTTATTAATGCTTTATCACTTTAATAATTGTATCCTTCATTATTGTGCTATATTTATAGTACTTATATTCAGGATCATATGCCACAGTACCTCACTATATACCACTTTGCACTGCTCTCTGATTACTTGTGTTTCCAATAACTTGTCTCCTTTTTAGTGGGAGGAGTGAGATCTTCAATTCTCTCTGTTTTGTACATTTTCTAGCTTAGCTGTGGGGTCAGTGAATCCAGATTGACAGTCATTGCTAAACAAGGTCAATGTAACTGGAGCTGGTGTTTCCCACCTCACGTTTGGCTTCCTAAAAGCTAGCTCATCCTCCAAGAGCATTGCTTTTGAAGGCAGATTGTGCTCAGTGGGAGTTTCATGGTCAGGTCTGTCCCCTTGCTTTCTTTGCTTGGGTGTTCAGTTGCTTGTTTTTGTGTTTACAGGCAGACTGGCATAGACCACATTTCATCCCCATCAGTTCAAACGTTCCGGAGCAGGTTACCCCCAATAGGCTCAGAGGCTGGGCGGCAGAACACAGCAGTTTCAGGATCACGCCCTGTTTCCGTAAGATGAATCTCATTATAAGAGCAACTAATTAGTTTGTTGGAGAACAAATAAATGAAAATAATACCAGTACTTCTAAGAGAAGTCAGTAGCATTAGAAATGGTCTAATTAACTGTATTTAAAATATCTTCATATTCTGCTTACAGAAAGTAAATGGCCTATAAGAATTTATAGAGGTTGAGAGGTTCAAGTTATCATTTTGTGAAGTAAAACTTGGTTTGAACTAAATCAGAAAGTCCAGGTGTCAAGGAAATATCTGATGGTAAGGATGGTGTAGGGAAGAAAAGAGCATGAAGGTTAGGTCACGAGAGAGACAGATTTGTCTTCGGATCCTGGCGCTTAGACTGTATAAATTGGTGCAAATTACTTTAATCTCTGTGAAGCTTAATTCTCTTCCCTATAGAAGAATGAAACAAGTCATGTCTTAAGGAATTATTATAAGGATTAGACAGAAACATACATTTTAAACAATACCTGGCATAAATTAAGAGATCAGCAAATTATTACCCTCATTTTTTTGTTAGCTCCCATTTTTACAGCTAACTTCTGCCATATTTCTTGCCAATGTTTTCTTCATCCCAACTCAATTTATTTGCACAATTGCAGTAGGTCTGGGCAGGCACACTGCTTCCAGTATGTATAAGGAGACTTCCCCTAGACTTACAGTGGCCTCTCAGTCTACTCAGACACAAGTGACACAAGGACCCCAGTTGTAGGAACATAAAGCAGAGAGACAGAAAAAGGAATTAAGCTAAGGTTTTCTCTTGTATACCTTCAGTACAGCAATGAAACCCATTCCCAGTAGGCCAGCCTGGCAAAGCTATAATGTTTAACTTTAGGCTGAAATAGTAAAAGAAGAAAAATATCACACAAACAAGTCTGATCTTCAGAAGTGCAGAATTGCATTTCTAGTATTTTAATGTTAAGAATTTTTTGTAAAGACTTTTGATACCTGTCTACCTACATTGTACTACAATTTTATTGGGTTTAATAATGTAATTGCGTACTTAAAACATATTTAGATATTTTCTTAGCAGACCTTATATTTAGTAATAGTTAAATAAAAGATTCCAAATAAGTGAGTGAATGACTGAAGCATATTAGGTTGTCTTTTGTCTTTCTAAAGATTGTATTTATTTTAAACAAGAGCATATTATCCTCCATGTAGTACAGAGGAAGGCATCCACACAACCGTGTGTTAAGTGCAGTGCCGGACAGCATAGAACGGTCACCTCTTCGAGAAAGAATCATTACCCTGGAGCAGTTATCAAGGCCAAGCACAACGCATGCAATCCGGGTAGGGTTCTCTGACATCTATAACATTGATTTTAAAATATTGAAAAAATAAAGCTCATCCCTCCTTTTTATTTTCCTTTTAACAGTTGGATACACCTCGAAAAGGTTCATTCACACCAGTGGAATTTGCTGGTCACACATGGACAGGCCAAAGTATTTTGACAGGTCAGATTTTTCCACATAAAAAGATAATGATATAAGCTGGATATGGTGGTACACACCTGTAATCCTAGCACTTTAGAGGCTGAGGCAGAAGGATGGTGAGTTCAAAGCCAGCCTGGGGTACATAGTGAGACCATGTCAAGCCTCCCCTCCCCCCAAAAATGGTGTAATTTGTGACATTTCACGTTTCTGATTATCTAATTTCATATGTCTGTTTTGACATGTAGGAGGAAATAGCAAGTGTCTGAAAATGCATTAAGAACAACTTGCAAGGCTGATGTGATGGTACATGCCTGTAATCCTATCTGTGAGAGAGGATTTCAATCTGAGGCCTGCCCTGGGCAAAAAAGCTGGAGAACTTACCTGGAAAATGAAAACTAAAGCAAGAAGGACTGGGCCCATGTAAGCCCAGCACCCTGAGTTCAAGCCCCAGGAATACCAAAAAAAAAAAGAAAAGAAAAGACAAGTACTCACTTGCTACTGGGTCATAAAAGGAAAAATAAACAAATGCTCTCAATTACCTAGAAGCTTCACTCTTATTTAAGAAAGAAAGAAAGAAGGAAGGAAGGAAAGAAAGAAAAGAAAGCAAAGGATAGGCTGTTTTAGGAGAGGTCACTGTCTCTGCTATAGACTTTTCATGTTTTTCTTCTAACTAAAACCCTTCTCCTAAATTTCTCTGAAAAAGTAATGATAACAATACTTGAGAAAGTAAATACAGATTTGCCAACTATGTTACAGTATAGCATTTTACAGATTAATATGTATTCTTGGTCCTGTCTGCTATTTGAAGAATAAGGTTCTATTTTGAATAGAGGCTAGTGACATTTTGGATTTTAAACTGTTTCCCTCTTTTTTCCCATGTAGGTAGCACAGCATTTTCATGAGGTGTGTTGCTCTGGAATTCAATGTCAGGTTTCTTCCTGCCTCTGCCTCTCACCAGCTGTACAACCTCTCTGGACTTCAGCCTTTTCTTTTTGGCAATACTAGGTTTTGAACTCAGGGCTTTCTCATTTACTAGGCAAGTGCTTTACCAATTGAGCCACACCTCCAGACTTTTTTGTTCTGGTTAATTTTGGAGATAGGGTTTCACTTTTTGCCCTGGCCGGCCTGAGTATGTTCTTCCTATTTTATACTTCCTGCATAGCTGGGATGACAGGCGCATACCACAATACCCAACTTTTTTTGGTTGAGATGGAGTCTTGTGAACTTTTGCCCAGTCTGACCTTGAACCAGGATCCTTACAATCTCAGCCTCCCAGGTAGCTAGACTCATAGGCATGAGCCACTGGCACATGGTGCTTTTCTTTTGTAACAGGATTGATGGGTAAAATAATTATTGGAAATTTATGAAAAGGGCCTGGCTAGATGCCAGACATATACCATTGGCTCAAAAATTATAAACAATTTATATTATAGATAATCTGAAATGTCAAGGAAAAAATTTAATATAGTATAATTCTAAAATTAAATTAGGTAAATTTTAAGTATTGTGTAACAGATTTATCACTGTTCATATCAGGTCTTTTATAGCATAGTAATATCAGGGACTTTTTTCTTTTTGTCTGAGGTACTGGGTATTGAATTCAGGACCTGCTCTACTACTTGAGCCATTGTTCCCAACCCTTTTTGCTTTAGTTTATTTTTTACATAAAATCTCCATCTTTTGCCCAGGCCAGGCTTGGCCTATATTGATGATTTTATCAATGACTTTAAGAAAACTGTTACTGATGGTCGGAGGTCTTTTCATTTCAAGGGGCCTAAGGAACATATTCCTGTACTTTTAAGGATTTATTTTTTGGGGATTGACCTATGTCTTCCTTGTTAACTTTGATTCCAGGTCAAGGAACTCCAGGAACTAGTAACTTAACTTTCCATTTATTCTGTAGGAGATAAAAACATGAAGAAGCTGGGAGCAGATATCCCTAATAGTGGGAAGGGCCTCTCAAGGAAGCTGGCATTGCTACCCTTATGAAGTAGTAGAGCTACCTCCCTACTCAACTTCCCTGGGCTTAGGGATCCACCTAGGTGGAGGTCTATGCAGGACTTACCTCTGTACAGAGGACTGAACACATCCCAGAACCTCACCTTGATTAGGGGGGGAGCACCTTTCCTTTTTCTCAGAAGTCTAAATGGCATGTTTTACATATGACTATTTCCTGGGTTATGCAAATGGGACATTAAAATAAAGCATGTTTTATTTTTCAAAGTATCATCTGTATGGAATGTACAAAACAATTCCCTTGAGCAGTAGAATTTTTAACATCTTAATGAGAATCACTCTTCTGGTTCATGTTTTAGGTTCACAGTATCTGCCTAAATCTTTTCAGAGGACAACTTTGACTTCAAGAAAGAGGTTCCAAGTAGCATCTTGATAGTAACCCCCCACTCAGGACTGTGGACTTACTATAGCATTCAGAGCATGGCATACCATTTATCACTTGAAAAGTGGAAGAACAAGTATTACACTATTATCTATTTATCTGCTTGTCTGACAGTCTGACACATTAGGCTGCCTAAGAGAAATACAAACAAATAAGTAACTTAACTTTTAACATTTGGCAGTGTAAAGAAAATTAAGGTCAAATTCATTAAACTTCTTTACTGGAGACATTTCCAAGGTTCTTCATGCTTTGCTCAGAAAACCCTCATGTGTGTTTAAATCCCCCCACTTTATCAGGGGTACCCACAGTTAGTGTGTGCATGCATTCATACAACATATGATATATAAGTGTATGAACTAAGAAAATGCCATTTTGTAACTTTGTATCTTGATAAATTTTTTGATCTCATTCTTTAAATCCATCAAAATGCAGGTCACTAACAGATACTTCTTCCTTCTTTAATAAGAGTAAAGTCTTGGTTGAGACACTCTGTCCATTTGAAAAAGATTCTGGTTGTTCTAATCATTGTGCTGACTTTCTTATACCTCATGAACCTCTTTGAGAAATGTCAGTGGCTAAGTCACTCATATTATGACATAATAGTAAACTAGTTTTCATTGTCAAATTCAGGCAGTCCATTTAAAAGCATCCCACATTTGTTGTTTCTAAAGGTGAGTATGAACATTCAAATCTGTTTCTTTATTATTTCAAATGAAGTGTCTGTGCACTGGAGGGAAGGCTTTGCAACAGCATCATCCTTACATCATCATGACTTGATCTTAGGGCAGATGCCACCTCTGTCCCCTTCACCCTCTGTCCTCTTGCCCTGCCTTATTTTCTTCAGAGCCCTTACTGCACCCGACATTACTGCAGAAATGGAGTGGAGAATGTAAAGGGGGAAATAGCAGTTGCAGGCAAAACTCCTTGTCAGTGATTTAAACCCTCAGATTCACTTTCAGTTTCCCACGGTGCAAATCAGCAAAATTTCTTGTTTTCTATTAGTTAATCTTATCAATCTAATTTTCATTACTACAAAAATCAAACTTGACATGTACATGTCATGTGTATGTATAAATATACATATATTATCATATAAATGTATGATAAATTATTTTCAGGCATTTCTGGCTGTAAGGAGTAAGGATTATTGTCTACTTAGAGATGTTTGGAAATTGAGACTGGAATTAGTGTTGTTCTTTATCACAGAATGACAAAATCAAAGTGACCTTAGAACCTTGCCTCCATTTGATTGTGGTGAATTGTAGATACCTTCCTTTCTCTCCTCCATTTTCTGTAGCAATGGAACATGTTAGGGATGGAAACAAGAGAAATCTATATCTGTACCTCTTTTTGGATGGCCACTCTAGGGAACTCTACCTCCCAAACTCTAGGGAATACTTCCAATGCTTAGTTTCCCATATCAAGTAGGCCAAAGCATTTTGAGAATTTAAAAAATTATTTCTCAACATAAGCTATGAAAACTTTTTAAAGATAAAATAAACAGCTCTCTTGCACCATCTTATTGCTCCCTAGTTCTACCCACACTTCCTAAAGGAGAGATGGCTGATAGGTTATCTAAACTAACAACAAGGTAGTATGTCTAAAATAAATTATTATTTTCTTGGAAAAACTACAGAATCTATTTAAAGGTACCTTTGCCTTGTTTGGCTTCAGAGGTTTATGATTGAGAACCTATTATTTATATGTTAGTAAGAAAAATACTTTGAAAAAATATAATCAGGTATGATGATCTTGATTTTTATCTTCCAAATACTTTGATTGGAAGTTAAAGTACTATTAAAGATTATGTAAGGACTTGGAGCTCTGGGCTGATTCTAAAAGTGACCTTGTCATAACATTTATTTTTAGACCTGCCTTAAAAATAGTTTAGTTATAGGTTAAATGACATTTAGAAGTTAGTAAATGATACTTATATCAAGGATGGTGCTTTTTAAACTAAAAAAAGGTAAAAGTTAGGTTAATATTTTCCCAATAGACTTCTTTGATAAATGAGCCCTATCTTATATTTTCTTTGGTAAAAATTTAAAAGACAAGTTTAATTACTTCTGAGGTCAATTTTCAAATGCAGGTTAGTGACTACATTAATTAAAATTAGTTTATCTGAAACCAAAGAAGGAATGAAGGAATTTAAAAATAATTTAAGAAAATATAAAATGAAACAGAAAATTGCTGAATTTTATAAATTTAACATAAAGGCAAGTATCCATGTTCATGTTATTCTGAACTAGAATGGAATTTCTATATTGATTGAGAGGTACATTCTTAATATCATAAATCATTTCAGTATATTTTTTATTGTCATTGTTTTCTTATACTACTGATGATTGTTCAGGACTTTTGAGTCTTTAATTTTAATAAAATATAAAAGTGCTGAAAAAGTTTTCAAAAATTCAATTGCATTTGTAAAAGCATCTTTCCATTCTAAATTTTTACATAATTTGTGCAAGTATCTCTCACTTTGCAGTTTCTAAATACATAGGCATTTATTCAATTGCTTCTAATTCCATAGCAAACTTTCCCCAATGAATTTAAGATATGTATCCACATGTACTTGTGAAGGTTTACAACATTTATGAATATGCCAATGTAACCTTTGTTTCAGAAGGTGACACTTAGTCATGGGTTCATTATTTCTTCAAATATTAAGTACTTTGTGTAAAGTATTTATAACATTCGGCTGAACAAGACAAAGGTTTTGCTCTAAAAAATTTAGAGTCTCATGAAGGAGATAGACAATAAACAAAAAAATAGAAATATAGTAAGAGGTCAGTTAGCAATAAGCATTATGAAGAAATAAAACAAGATAAGGTGACAGATTACAACTTTAGATCGAGCTAAAGGAAGGCTAAATTGCAAAGGTAATGTTTAAGCAATGACCCAAAGATGAGAATAGAAGCCATGTGCCTATTTAGAGAATTCTAGATTGTGGAAAACACACACATACATAAATAAGGAGTGATACTTGAGTGCTTGAGGAATGGCCAAGAGGCAAGAGGGACAGGGATGATATGCAAGAGGAGGACTCATAGGAGGTGTGATCAGAAGTGTAGCACTATGGGAAATGGTCAATAATCTGAAATATGAAGCCACTAGAGTTTTGAAGAAAGTGATACTATCTGGCACAAAATGATCATGTTTCAGGTTAAATGACAACAGTTATACTTGTGAGAAGTTCCAGGATTTTAGATATGTTTTGAAATTTAAGCCCATGAAATTTGATATAAAGTGTGGCTACAAAAAGAATCAAGAATGGCACCAAGGACTTGGGTTTATCACTTAAAAGGATGATGCTGACATACACTGAAATTGAATAAGAGTACAAGAGAAACAAGATTGGGGTATGTTGGAACTTGCTGTTTGGGATTCCTATTAGATGGTTAAGTGGAGATGTTGAAATATTTGAATATCTGTACCTGAGTTTTGGTGAGGAACTATAAACTAGAGGTAGGAATCTGGGAGTTTCCAGCAAGCACAGGCACTCCTACATATACAGTCTTGTTATATCCTGATAGACACATTGTGAATAGAAAATATCATAAATCTAAAGAATACATTTAATACACCTAACCTACCTAATATCATAGCTTTGCCCAGTCCGTCTTAAATGTTCTCAGAACACTTTAATCCACAGTTGGGCAAAATCATCTAACACAAACCCTATTTTGTAACAAAGTGTGACTCATGTAATATATCAAATATCTATCAAAAAAATGCTGGCAAGACATTACCCCATAGATATCAGTTGTTTTCCCTCAGGAGCACTTGCTGCTTCAGTCTAGCATTCCAAGAGTGTGGTGTGGCATATCACTAGTGTAGGAAAAGAGAGATGTCTAGTTTCTGCTGAATGAGTATAGATTTAGCATTATTATAAAGTTGAAAATTGTAAGTCAATCCTCATAAAGCAGAGGCCACCTATACAGTCTGTGGGTTGTATTTAAGTATGAAGTGCATAATACAACCCAGAACGTAAGTGTAGAGAAGAGAGAGGGAAAGAATTCTCAGTCTTGGGTTTTAAAAATCTACAGGTCTGAGATGTTAGGGAAAAAATCAACAAAGTAGACTGAGAAAGAGTAGCTGGTAAGAGAGAATGAAAATCAAGATAATGTGGAACTCTCAAAGTCAAATGAAGGAAAAGTGTTTCAAGGAAGTGACAGGGACTCACATATGTTGAATGCTGTTGGTAAGTTAAATTACATAAGTCTCAGATTTGGCCTAAAGATTTAGTCACATGGAGGATATTGGTGACTGCTGTGATTTGAATGTGCTCCTTAAATTTCTTGTATTGGGAACTTAATTCCTAAAATCATATTTTAGTGGTATGTGGAAATGAAGCCTTTGGGAGGTAATTAAGACTACATGAGGTCCCTATATTGGGGCCCACATGGTGCAATTAATGTCTTTATAAGAAGAGGAAGACACACTTGTTCTGTCTTGCCATGTGGTGACGTGTATCACATCAGAACTTGAAGATAGTGCATACTACAAAGAATGACCTCACCAGATGTAGCCTCTGAACCTTGGACTTTTTATTCTCCAAATCATGAACTAAATAAACTTCCCTTTGTTATAAATGAATTAGGTGTCAGTATTTATTTATTAGATCAACAGAGAATGGATTAAGACAATGACTTTGTCAGTATCTTTTACTGGAATGGACATAGCAAAAACATTCTTGCAGTGGGTTTAGGAGAGAATTAGTAGAGAAAAATGAAGATAGTAGTCATGGTCAAGTCTTTTAAGGAAACAGAGCTTACCACAGAGAATGATAAAAAGTGCAAACAGATGGTGACAGCTATTTGGAGGTGTACAAAAACACTCAAAGGCAATTTGAGAAAGCAAATTGGTAGATAAGGAAATGATAGTGAGGTGAATCTCATATTTTCCAGCATTCCCCACCTTGCATCAAGGTATTTCAGATTAAAAGCACAGAGCATAAAGGCCAAGAAGAAAGTAGCATCCTGAATTTGTGGCTAACTCAGCAGGATGTCAAAGGGAAGGACTTTAGTTATGTCTCAAATTTTGAATTGACAATCTTGAAGTACTACACTGTAGTAGTAAGGGAAAACTCAAAACAGGAAAGTCCTCAAAGTACTTGAAGCAGAACTTAAAATCAGCACAAGGTTATATGCCAAAATATTATCTAACTACCAGAAAAATAATTTCTTTGAGGAATATTTTATATAAATAAATTCACCTGGATTTTCTACAATTTTCATTTAGAATGTACAGCATCAAACCCAAACTTAATAGATACTTCAGGACTTGGGCCAAATGACTAAAATCCAAGAAAGAAAACAGTCAGAAAATTAGAAAAGATCCACAGGTGATTAAAACATTATCATGGGTGAAACTGGAGGACATTACATTAAGTAAAAGGAGCCTGACACAAAAAAGACAAATACTGCATGTTCTCTTAACACATGTGGAAGTTAAAAAAAAGTCAACCTAAATGTAGAGTAATGACTACTGGAGATTGGGGTGTGGGGAAGTAGGTAAAGAGAACCTGAATTTGATCAGCATATGCTGTGGGCATGTATTGACATATCACACTGAACCTAATTTGCATGCATAAGAAATACATATTATTCAAAAATTGAAAAATTATCAGGTGTAAACTATGAGATAGTTTGATTAGTATTTTCAAGAAATTAAGTGAAAAGACAGTGAAAAACTTGAGTTTGAAAAATATTCAATTTTTAGAGCTGAATAATACAATAAGTTAAAAAATTCAGTAGCTATGTTTAA
Organism: Castor canadensis; assembly: GCF_047511655.1. Lineage (NCBI taxonomy): Eukaryota > Metazoa > Chordata > Mammalia > Rodentia > Castoridae > Castor > Castor canadensis. The sequence goes on along the minus strand of NC_133399.1, from coordinate 77,175,344 downwards.
CAGAAGATTAGACCAAACATAGTATTAGTAAACTAAAAATGAATCAAGAGACCCTCATAATCAGTTTAAAGCACAGAAATTTCTTTAAAAATAGATTCTGCAGAAAAGGGTGTGGGATCTTGTAGATATATGTAACATACACATAATTGTATTCATATAAAGAAAAGAAAAAAGAATGAAGAAAATGCAGCATTTGAAAGGTACTATCAAAGAATTTTCCAAACTTGAGGGAAGACACTGATCCATTAATTCAAAAATCTATAAGAAAATAAACATGAAGAAAAACTTATTAAGATACATCATAGTAAGACTGCTAAAATTCCAAAATCAAAAAGAACATCAAAATAGCGAGTGGGAAAGAACTCATTACCTTCAAAAGAGCAATGGTAAGACTGTTATCTGACTTTCCAACAGGAGCAATGGAGACTCAAAGACAATGGAAAAGGCCATGTTTAAAGTGCAGAACTCAGAATTTTATACACAGTACCTCAAAAATGAAAGCAAAATAGCAATGTTCAAAGGTAAAGAAAAGCTTATAATTTAATCACCAGCAAAGTTACACTGAAGTAAATGCTAAAGTGAATTCTTCACTTAGAAACAAAATTATACCTGAAGGAAATGTAATGATGCAGGAAGAAACAACATCAGAATGGGTAACTACATGGGAAAATAGAGGGTAATACTTATTGTATAAAATAAGGCAATCTAACATAGAGTTCAAAATATATTTGGGATTATAATACTATAACATTCACCTGAAGTCAGAAAGGGTATAAGAATTGTCTCAGTGTTATAAATAAATTGTATTGCCTAAGAGTAATATTTTAAGATAGAGTTTTATTAAAAAGGAATGTGTTACAATCCCTTGATTTATCTTTAGAATAACAAAATATTTCTTTAATAAGCTAATAGAATACATGAAATTATAAAATGAGTATTTTAATTAAAAGAACACAAGAATTGGAATAAAAAGTAAATGGAAATACAGAAAAATGAACCAAATAATCTGATTACTGAGCTAAGATAATTAAGCCAAATTCAAAAAACCTTAAAACTATGGCTGATATAAGAGACACTCTTTGAATATAAACACAGAGAAAGATTGAATGCAAAGGATAGAAAAAGTATTCATGTTCAAATCCTAGAGAAAAGAAAGTTGCTGTGATATTACTAATAACAGATGATGACATTTTCTGAGTAGAATTATTTCCACAGATAGAGGAGCATATTTCACCATAATGTAAAAGCTAACTCATAAGAAAGATATGACAATGCTAAATTTATATATACCAATAGCAAGGACTCAAATATATAAGACAAACCAATGAGAGAAAGTAGGACTATAAAAATCCAAAATCATTAAAGAAGACTTTAATAGGTTTTCAGCATTAATAATAGAGCAAGCAGACATATAAACAACCAATGTAGACACTTGGCCCAACTGACACATGTAAAATGCTGTATCAAAATGGCAGAATTTCAAGTACTCATGGAATAGTTATAAAACTTGACTGTATATTGTTGTGAAATAATACTCAGCAGATTCAAAGGTGTGAAATCACTTAGTATGTCTTTTAACTAGGTACAATTAAACTAAGAACAAGTAACAGAAAGATAAACAGAAAATTCACAAATGTATCAATGGTAAATGATACAATCAAAAATAATATAAATTACACATTTTTTAATCTTTGGCCACCATCTCTCACTTAGAGATTTTTCCATTTGTGATGATTCATTCTAGTCACATCACTCTATTTTTTAAATCATTTTTACATTTATTCACATGTATATATTGTTTGGGGTCTGCCCTCTTTGTAGATATAGTGATTATAAAAATGCAGCATACCAAAACTTGTGGGATTGTATGTCAATGTTCATAGGAGCATTGTTGACAATAGCCAAAATGTGGAAAAAATCCAAATGTCCACCAAATATGAATGGTTAAACAAAATGTGGCATATATAAACAATGAAATATTATTTAGCCTTACAAACAAAAGAAATTCAGACACATCTACAACATGAATAAACCCTGAAAACATTAGGTAAAGTAAAAGAAGCCAGTCACAAGAAGATAAATACTATATGATTCCACTTACAAAAGGTACCTAGAATATTCAGTTTGTAGAGACACAGGACATAGATTAAGAGGGGGATGTGAAAAATAAGGAGATTAGCAAAGTAAACTCAAAGAAAGCAGAACACTTGAAATTATAAAGAGAAAACCAAAAATCAATAAAGTTGATTGTTTAAGGGCATTCTGAGAAATACATCCTTAGAGGATTTGGTAATTGTGTGAACATGATACTTACGCAAGCTAAGACAGTTACAATTTGCTAGGTACATGCTATGGACTGGGGAAGTTAGAAAAGGGGTTTATTTTGGCTCATGATTCAGGAGCTTCAAGGTCTAGGGACTGCACCTGGTGCTGGGCTTCATGTTGGCAGAGTCCTGAGGGGGCAGAGAGCATTACAGAATGAATGACAGAGGGTGTGCATGTGTGTATGTGTATCTGTACGGTCGCTCTCCTTCTTCTTGTAAAGCTGCCAGGATTCACTCAGGAGGCTCCATCCTAATGACCTTATTTAATCCTAATTGACTCCCAAAAACTCCATTGGAGTTTGATTAAGTTTCTACACTCTTAACACCTCACAATGAATATTAATTTTCAACACACAAAATCTGGAGACACTGGAACCATAGCAATATGTGGTAGGACCACTGCCATATATGGGTTCTGTCATTGATGGAAATTTCATTGCCATGCATGTATGATTGTAAATGCACACCAGAGAGAAAAAATTTAGAGTCAAAATTTATCTTATTGAAAATATCAGACAGATCCAAGATGGCAACGGAGATAGAGCAGCAGACCTCATGAGCTCCTGACCAAGAGACCCTGCCGAGAAGCTGGAGACACCCTGGCTGAGGTAAAGCACCAGGAAGAGCCAAAAACACAGCATTCTAAACCCTGAGATCATGGAAGGCTTCTCCATACCACCATCTAATAGAAGAACAGCTGGCAGGCCAAATCCCCACCCAGTAGGCCTGCAGAACCTCTGCTCCATTCTGCTGGGCTCTCCACCCCCTTGGCTGAGCCAGACCACAGCCCAGCGCCAAACTAAGGCATGGCGGGATCCCCACCTCCTAGGCTGCACTGGATCCATGCACCACAGGGATACCCGCCCCTCAGCCACTCCAGGCTCCAGCCCGGTCCCACAGCTCGTGGGGATACACCCACCACACCCAGCCTACCAGCTACACTTGGGACAACCAGAACCCACCCCTCTTACTGCCACCCACCAGGCCCAGCAGGGCTCCAGCTCCATGTGGAACGACTGGAACCCCACACCACTGGGACAGGCACCAGCCTGGCATGAGACAGCCACATCCACCAGCCCACCAGAACCCTGCCCCTCAGGCAGAACCGGCCCCAGCTCTACAGGTTTCCCAGATAACCGCTCCACCAAGCTCCTGCTGGGGCCACCACTAGAGGGCTCCAACCACAGACTGGACTAGACACTAAAGAACTAAATAACTAAGCCTGCAATCCTACTGTTCCAGAACTGGTGATTTTTTTTTTTCTTTTTCTCCCTTCTTTAAGGGTTTGGTAGCCTGGTTTACTGTTTGATCACCTATCATCTCTCCCATTTTTTTTCTTTCTTTTTTTCCTCTCTTCTCTCTTCCATTTATCTTTCCTTCTCTTTCTCTTTTTTATTCTTCTCTCACGATTTTGTTAGTATAAATATTGTAACCCATCTAATACCAAATTATACATAGTCCAGGGACAGAAATAATACCTAGTGGAAATATGGGAAGAAGAAAAGAGATGGAAACCATTCTCCCCCTAAAAATAAAGTAGTACAGGATTTAGAGTGAAATGAAGAAAACGGACACCCAGATCCAGACCCCAACAAAACAAAGATAAATGATACCAAGGAACCCAACGAAGACCACAAGAACACCCTGTACGAAGAAATTCTACAAGTAATTAATGAGAATTTCATAGAGATTCTACTAGACATGGCAAACCAAAATGTACAGGAGGCACTCAAGAAATTCCAATACAAAAGTAAAGAATATGAGAAAACACAGAAACAAATAAATGAAATCATAGGAGCCCTAAACAAACACCAAACTGAAACAAAGATCACCATAAGCAGAGAGATAAATGAATTAAGGGCAAAAATTGACAATATTAAAGAAGAAGTAACCCACGACATGGAAAACATCAGAAAAGAAAAAATGAAACGGAAATACAAAACAAAATGGAAGGCCATTCTAGCAGAATAGAACAAACAGAAGAAAGAATCTCAAAACTTGAAGATGAAATGTCAATTAAAGGAAAAACTGAAGAACTATTAGTTAAACAACTGAAGACCTGTGAAAAGAAAATACAAGAACTCACTGACTCCACCAAAAGACCAAACCTGAGAATCATGGGCATTGAAGAAGGAGAAGAGGTGCAAGCAAAAGGAATGTGTAATATATTCAACAAAATAATCACAGAAAATTTCCCAAATCTAGAGAAAACTATGCCCATTCAGGAACAGGAAGCCTCCAGAACACCAAACAGACCTGACCAAAATAGAACTATTCCATGACATCTTATCAATAAAACAACAAGTACAGAAACTAGAGAAAGAATATTGAAGGCTGAAAGAGAAAAAAACAAATAACATACAAAGGTAAACCCATCAAAATCACAGTAGACTTCTCAACAGAAACATTAAAAGCAAGAAGAGCATGGGGTGAGATCTTTCAAGCACTGAATGAAAATAACTTCAGCCATAGGATACTTTACCCAGCAAAACTATCATTCAAAATAGATGGAACAATAAAAGTCTTCCATGATTAGAAGAAATTAAAACAATATATGACCACCAGGCTACCACTACAAAAGATTCTCCAAGGAATTCTGCATACAGATAATGAAAGCAAACAAAACCATGAAAGGGCAGGCAGTACCAAACCACAGGAGAAGAAAAGGCAAGAAAGTAAAGAGTAACATTGATTTAGCTACACATAATCAAACTCCTAAGCAACAAAGACAACTACATAACGGGGATCACCGGGTACTTATAAATACTAACACTAAATGTTAATGGACTAAATTCTCCCATCAAAAGACACCGATTGGCAAACTAGATTAGAAAGGAAGATCCAACAATCTGCTGCCTACAGGAGACCCACCTCATTGACAGAAATAAGCACTGGTTGAGAGTGAAAGGCTGGAAGAAGATTTACCAAGCCAATGGTCCCTGAAAACAGGCAGGGGTAGCAATACTTATCACGGACAAAGTAGACTTCAAACCTACTTTGATCAAATGAGATAAAGAAGGACATTCCATACTAATACAAGGGGAAATTCACCAAAAGGAAATAACAATTATCAACCTATATGCACCCAACATCAAATGCACCCAACTTCATCAAACATACTCTGAAAGACCTAAAAACATATATAAACTCCAACACAGTGGTAGTGGAAGACTTTAATACTCCCCTATCACCAATAGATAGGTCATCTAAACAAAAATCAATAAAGAAATCCTAGAACTAAATCACACCATAGATCAAATGGACCTAGCTGATGTCTACAGAATATTTCATCCAACTTTTGTACAATACACATTCTTTTCAGCAGCCCATGGAACCTTCTCAAAAGTTGATCATATCTTAGGGCATAAAGCAAGCCTCAGCAAATATAAGAAAATAGAAATAATCTCATGCATTCTATATGACCACAATGCATTAAAACTAGAAATCAAAGAGCAGTAAAAAACATGCAAACAATTGGAAGCTGAACAACACATTGCTCAATGACGAATGGGTCATTGATGAAATAAATGAGGAAATTAAAAGGTTCCTGGAAGTTAATGAAAATGAAAACATGACCTACCAGTACCTATGGGACACAGCGAAGGCAGTCCTAAGAGGAAAATTTATAGCCATGAGTGCATATATTAAAAGGACAGAAAGATCCTAAATCAATGACCTAATACTACATCTCAAACTCCTTGAAAAACAAGAACAAGCAAATCCCAAAACAAGCAGAAGGAAAGAAATAATAAAAATAAGAGCTGAAATCAATGAAATAGAAACCAAAAAAATGATTCAAAGAATCAATGAAACAAAAAGCTGGTTCTTTGAAAAAATAAATAAGATTGACAGACTCTGGCAAACCTGACTAAAATGAGGAGAGAAAAAACCCAAATCAATAAAATCAGAAATGCAAAAGGAGAGATAACAACAAACACCATGGAAATCCAGGAAATCATTAAAGACTACTTTGAGAGCCTATACACTAATAAATTTGAAAATCTTGAGGAAATGGACAGATTTCTAGAAACTTACAACCACCCAAAACTGAACCAAGAAGATATTAATCACCTGAATAGATCTATAACACAAAAAGAAATTGAAGCAGTAATCAAGAGTCTCCCAAAAAAGAAAAGTCCAGGACCTGATGGATTCACTACTGAGTTCTCTCGGACATTTAAAGAAGAACCGATACCAACTCTCCTTAAACTGTTCCACAAAATAGAAAGGGAAGGAACACTGCCTAACTCATTCTATGAAGCCAGTATTACTCTCATCCCCAAACCAGTCAAAGACACCTCCAAAAAGGAGAATTACAGGCCAATTTCCTTAATGAATATTGATGCAAAAATCCTTAATAAAATAACAGCAAACCAAATCCAACAACACATCAGAAAGATCGTACACCATGACCAAGTCGGCTTCATCCCAGTGATGCAGGGATGGTTCAACATACGCAAATTGATAAATGTAATACAGCACATTAATAAAAGCAAACACAAAAACCACTTGATCATCTCAATAGATGCAGAAAAAGCCTTCAACAAGATCCAACACAACTTCATGATAAAAGCTCTAAGAAAACTAGGAATAGAAGAAATGTACCTCAACATTGTAAAGGCTATTTATGACAAACTTACAGCCAACATTATACTTAATGGTTAAAAACTGAAACCATTTCCCCTAAAATCAGGGATGAGACAGGGTGCCCACTATCCCCACTCTTAGTCAACATAGTACTGGAATTTCTAGCCACAGCAATTAGGCAAGAAGAAGAAATAAAAGGAATACAAATAGGTAAAGAAACTGTCAAAATACCCTTATTTGCAGATGATATGATCCTATACCCTAAAGACCCAAAAAACTCTACACAAAAATTCTTAGACACCATAAACAGATACAGTAAGGTGGCAGGATACAAAATCAACCTACAAAAATCATTAGCTTTTCTATACACCATCAACGAACAAACTGAGAAATGGCTATATTACCGAAAGCAATCTACATATTTAATGCAATTACCGTCAAAATCCCAATGACTTTCATCACAGAGATTGAAAAATCTACTCTAAAGTTCATTTGGAACACAAGAGACTGCAAATAGCCAAGGCAATACTCAGCAAAAAAAGGAATGCTGGAGGTATCACAATACCCGACTTCAAACTATATTACAAAACAGTAGCAATAAAAACAGCATGGTACTGGCACAAAAACACACATGAAGACCAGTGGAACAGAATAGAACATCCAGATATGAATCCACACAACTATACCCACCTCATTTTTGACAAAGGTGCCAAAAATATATGATGGAGAAAAGACAGCCTTTTCAACGAATGTTGCTGGGGAAAGTGGTTACCCATCTGCAAGAAACTGAAACTAGATCCATGTCTATCACCCTGTACTAGTATCAACTCAAAATGGATCAAGGACCTAAATATCAGACCTGAAACTCTGAAGTTACCACACGAAGGTGCAGGAAACACTCTGGAACTAATAAGTATAGGCAAAGACTTCCTCAATAGAACCCCAGCAGCCCAGCAACTAAGAGAAAGTATGGACAAATGGGACTTCATAAAATTAAAAAAGTTCTGCACAACAAAAGAAATGGCCTTTAAACTGAAGAGACCACCCACAGAATGGGAGAAAATATTTGCCAGCTATACATCAGACAAGAGACTGGTAACCAGAATATACAGGGAACTTAAGAAACTAAACTCTCCTAAAATCAATGAACCAATTAAAAAATGGGCAACTGAACTTAATAGAACTTTTTCAAAAGAAGAAAGTCAAATGGCCAAAAAAGCACACGAAAAAATGTTCACCATCTCTAGCCATAAAGGAAATGCAAATTAAAACCACACTAAGATTCCACCTCACCCCTGTTGGAATAGCCATCATCAGCAACACCAGCAACAACATGTGTTGGTGAGGATGTGGGGAAAAAGGAACCCTAATCCACTGCTGGTGGGAATGCAAGCTGGTGCAAACACTCTGAAAAAAAATTTGGAGACTTCCTAAAAACCTAAACATAGACTTGCCATATGATCCAGCAATCCCACTCCTGGGGATATACCCAGAGGAATGCAACACAGGTTACTCCAGAGGCACCTGCACACCCATGTTTATTGCAGCGCTATTCACAGTAGCCAAGTTATGGAAACAACCAAGATGCCCCACTATTGATGAATGGATCAAGAAAATGTGGTACTTGTACACAATGGAATTTTACTCAGCCATAAAGAAGAATGAAATCTTATCATTTTCAGGTAAATGGATGATACTAGAGAACATCATTCTGAGCGGGGTCAACCGAGCTCAGAAGACAAAAAATCTTATGTTCTCCCTCATAAGCAGACTTTAGATCTAGGGCAAATGCTGCAATGTGGTTGGACTGGGACCACATGACAAGGGGAGAGCACATATGGGTGACATAGAAATAGGTAGAAAATCCAAAACATGAAAGTGTTTGAAGTCCCCACTCCAGAGGAGCTAATACAGAAACCTTAAAGCAACACAGGTTATCATGAGAAGGGGATCAGTAACCAGGTTAAAGATCAGCTAGAGATGAATCAACATGGGTCATAACACATGTACATGAAAGCAATGCTAGGAATCTCTCTGTATAGCCATCCTTAACTCAACTAGCAAAAACACTTTGTCTTCCTTATTATGGTTGTCTCTTTTCTTTAACAAAACTGGTGATAAAGACAGAACAGGACCTGCCTAGAAGTGAGGGGGGAAGGGGGGGAGAGGGTGGGGGAGGGGGGAAGGGGGGAGAGGATGGGGGAGGAGGGAAGGGGAGGGAAATGACCCAAACAATATATGCACATGTGAATAAATGAATAATAATAAAAAAGGAAAATATTAAATTGATAGCAAGAAAAAAATGTCAAGAAAAAAGGGAGAGATGGCATAAAATTACATTAGTGATTGTATCACTAATGATTCTCATATGTTAAAAAAAATCAGACAGGTAGGTAAAACAGGTCTTGTCTGGGGATAGCCACCAGTGGGAGGGGATTGGCATAAGGAAAGAGTGAAGGAGGACAAATATGGTGGAGGTATTATGTATTCATGTATGAAACCTGTTGAAATTATTCTAAGGGAAAGCATGAGGGAGAACCATGGAGGGGGTGAATCTAAGTAAGATATATTGCAAGTACATATGTAAATGTCACAATGTATCCCCCAGTCCAACTATTATATGCTAATAAAAAAGAATCAGAATGCTATGAATAATATGATTCAATAATAGAGATTATCAGAAAAGCTCCTTGAAAAAATATGACTTATCACCAAAGAATAAATAAAAAATTTGGAAATAATTTATGTCTATTATAAAAAATTAAATCTATTATTAAAGCCTTCCCACAAAGAGAGTTCTGTGTCCTGATGACTTTACTTTTAATCCTTTCAAATATTTAAGAAACAAAATAGCATCAATCATATCAATATAAAAAATTCTTCAAGATAATAGTTATTTTGTAAGGCTTACTATAACCTTGATACAATATCTGATAAAGCTATTATCAGAAAAGGTAAATTACAGATTAACCTTACTTTTAAACATAGCCAATAAAGTACTACACAAGATAGTAACAAAACATATCAGTAATAAATGAAATGGATTATACATTATGCCAAAAAATTTATTTCAGAAACCCAAGTTTGATCTATTATATGGAAGTTAATCGATGTCTCAAATGATGCAAAGGACACAACCATATAATGTTCTCGATAGATGGAAAGGGGTTGAATGGCAGAGCACTTTCTTATTGTTTTGTTTTCTGAGACAGGGTCCTTTTGTGTAGTCCTTTTGGCCTTGAAATATTGATTCTTCTGCCTCAGCCTCCTGAGTACTGGGATTACAGGGATGCTCCACTGTGCTTGGCTCATAGTCAGTGTTTTTATTTCCAGTCATTAGTCTAGTTGTAATGAAACTTTTTTCTACAGTTATATCATTATGTTAATATCATATTAATGTATTATAACAATTATATATGGATGTATTAATACATAAACTGCATATTGCTGTTACATATTAATGTGGTGTCAATGTATTATAATAATGTAATTCTATTACATTCTATATTCTACCACTTGTTCTTTGTTTTCATTTAATATTCTATGAACTTCTTCCCATGCCAGCACGTACCCAAAAAACAGAACTGGAGAAAAGCCTTAGGCATGTTTTTCCGCACATCAGGGAGGCCATCAGGTGGCTGTGGGCAACCATGAAGTTGCCCCAAGAAAAACAAATTATATGATAATATGATATTATAATGATATGGTATAATACACTGTTTCCCTATCAAACGCTTTACCTCCCCTTTCCTAAACCCTTCCCTTCGCCCCTACCTTCCCCTTCATGTTCTCTTAGGCTCTGACTCCTTGGGTGTATTTTGGAAAACATCTGGACCATGAACTCTGGTATCTCAATCGGTCAGCTGACACAACTGACAGGTGGTTCTCTCAAGGCTGTGTCCCTTTAGGTCAAAGTCACCTGCTGAGTTCCCTGCTGTGGAAGCGAGGGTGAACTCGGCAGCCAGTCCCACAGGGCACAGCATCGCTGTGGTTGCACAAGGAAGAGAGATGTCAGCTCCAAGGCTGGCTTTCCATCCAGTGCCACCTTATTTCAGTTTTAAGGCAGACTGCTCAAAATCTCCGAAATCCTGCCCACCCAGCAGCCAGGTCCCACAATCTCAAACCCAGTCCATCCTGGAGGGTCTTAGGGCGCCCAGGATAGGCGACCTGAGTTCCAATGTCCTGTCCACCAGAAGTGGCTCCCAATGTGACTTGTCTTTGTCCTCATTCCACCCTAAGGGCTTTCACGAAAATGCAAAACACCCCACGCAGCTCGGAAGCTATTCTTTTCTTTCACTTTCATCAAGCACCAAGGAGGCTGGGCTGCAGTGTGTAGGCTCTGGCACCTCGCAACTCCCAGGGACAACAAACCTTGTCCCGAGGGCTTATGCGACCTGTGCCTTTCCGGCTCGAGGAGGAAGCAGGGCGCGGACCTGACGCCTCGGGAGTCCCAAAACCCCGCCCCGGCCCGCGCACTTGAACTTGGTGCCGAACCTGTCTGGGTCCCCTCTCCACGCCAGTCGGCGCCGAGTGACCAGGGCCACCGGAGACATGCTCCGGCTCTGGCTGGGGCTCCTCGGGTCGAAGCTGCTGCTCTGGGGCGCAGCGAGCGCGGTGTCCCTGGCCGGCGCCACCCTCTTCCTCAGCCTCTTGCAGATGGTGGCGAGCTATGCGCGGAAATGGCAGCAGATGAGACCTATTCCCACGGTCGCCCGCGCCTACCCCTTGGTGGGACACGCGCTGGTGATGAAGCCAAATGGGAGCGGTAAGGGATCCTAAGCGCACCCTCGGTGACCGCTGCTGGGAACTCGGCCCAAAAACCCCAGCAGGACTCTCCTTCACCCCATAGCCACACCCACGGCCCGCACTTCTCACTGACCTGGGACCCTGCTACTCCAGGAAAGGGCTTCTAGGAGAAAGAAGAATCTGTCACCCGCTACAGACTGGGTCTCTAATTCATAGATCCAGATTTCCCCTTTGCATCTGCCGAACTTGCTCCTGCCCCTCCCATTCGATAACGAACGGTTTTTTATACATAACGCAGAATGCAGTGTTTTCAGATTTCTGGCCTGCTTTTTCTCTTCTCTCTTTTCCACCTGTAGCTGCTCATATCTCAACAGCCTGTCCTTTTTTTTTTGTATTGGCTTGCAAATCCTTAAGGATGAAAACTCCCCTGGAGCCTTCAAATTTAGTGCCATTTTCCTCTGCCTCCCACTATGGAAAACAAGAGGCCTGAGATTCATTTGAGGCTTCCCCCACAACATCCATCTGAACATCATATGACTTCACCACTACTTCCTTTCATTCCTTCTTGACTTTCATAGTTTAGCTTTCCTAAGGAGGTTTCATAATAACAGTTAATGAACTGTTGACAGGGCCATCAGACACATTTATATGCCAAAATCTTTAGTTATTAAAAAAGACTTCTTTTGTTGAAAGCATATTTTAAAAAGAGATAGACTTACATTTTGTCGATGGGGAAAAAAATCACTTTAAGCTTTCCCATTAGGAAAGATCTTAGTAGTTCATTTCCATAAGTGTGTAAGTTGGGATACCCAGATCTAAAAAGATTTGTCCAAAATGGTGTATTTTTAAATTAACCTGGGCCAGACCTAGTTACTCTTCAGATTATTAGCAATTGTTTTATAGAGCTTGAAATACCATTTCATTGTCTCTTCTGTTTCCCCAACAAAATAACACTATAATTTCAACTTCATAAGAGTAAAATGAGGCCTCAGGGGAGAGTGGTTACCAAAATATTTTCTGGCAGAAGACATCTAAGTAAACTTTTTCTCAAACAAATATCAACATGATTAATATCATAAGTAATCCAACCATGCTTTTAGGTATATGAAAATCACATGGGCAAAAGTCATCTTGGGTAATACTAAAAGCAGAACTAACCTCCCCTTCTGCGCTGAGGCTTTATGTATTAAAAATAACTATGTCTAGCCACATGACGGTGGCTCACACCTGTAATCCTAGCTACTCAGGAGGCAGAGATCAGGAGGATCTCCGATCTAAGTCAACCTAGGCAAATAATTAGAGAGACCTTATCTAGAAAAGACTTTCGCAAAAATAGAGCTGGTGGAATGGCTCAAGGAGAAGGCCCTAAATTCAAGACCCAATACTGCAAACAAAAATATGTACAAATATAGATTCCCCTGGTGCCGATCGTAATCTTGAAGGGTAATCACCAACACCAGAATCCCAAATGTTGAAGTTCCAAAAGATCAAATTCTCTAAAGTGTAAATTCCCCAAATAAGTTGCGAAAGATTAAACGTCAATGCTGAAATCCTGAAAGCCAAAATCTGAAAACTAAAACTCCAGTTGCAGAAAGACCTTGTCAGATAGGAGAAACCAAAATTTAGTGAAGAGGTTTGTGTATTTCTGGTTGTACACAGGATAGTCACATCATGTTAGGTAAAATGAACAGAAGAAAGCTGGCAAAGTGTTATTTTGGGTATATTTGTGAATGTCTGTGAGTCTGAGTACACTAAGGGAGGAAGATCTAACCTAAACCTGATCATTCACAGTCCAGTTTATAGAGGGCTCAGAGGGAACAAATATAAAAGAAAAATGGTCAGTTCCAGAGAGCTGAGACAGAGTTTTCTGCAGTTGCCTTGGACATCAGAACCTGAGGCTCACCAGTCTTTGGCCTCCAGGACTTAGGCCAACCCTTCCCCATCCTCTAACTTGCTATTCTAGGTATTTCATCTTTGCATTATTTCCAATTCTGGAAGCATAAATTGTGTAAAGACCCTTAGAGACAGCTAATTCAATTTATGCATTTTTTGCATGTGGTTCAACAAAAGTGCATTATCACAATGTTGATTTTTTTTGTGTGTGTAAGCATTGATATGTGTAAAAACACCAAAACATCCTCAGTAAGTGAAGAGATGACTTTTTATACAGATGCATCTGTGAGAGAAAAAATGTCCTGAGATCTTAGCTTTTTCAGTGACTGTATATATAGTGTTGAATCATCACCATTGTGGTTTTTGGTGTATTGAGTCACAAAGCTTAGATTATCTGACATGGTATTTCAGATGCCCCCCCCCCCTTTCCGGACAGAACCTGTTCTGCGCTCTTGTTCTCTGATTTTGTTGAAGAGAAAATATAAGAGATAATAAGAAAGACATAGTGTTTTGCTAGTTTGAGATAAAGATAGCTATATAAGGAGATTTTTAGCCTTGCTTCCATGCACGTGTGTATTGCAACTCACATTGATTCATCTCTGCCAGACCTCTTCACTGCTGCCTGGTCCCTTTCCCATAGTGGCCTCTGCCATTTTAAGATTACTATATTTGCTCCTCTATAGGGAGCACATTAACCACATTCAAGTTTTAGGTTTCCTTTCCTTGCCCTAATTCTCTCGAGCGTGTTCTCCCCTTAGTGTGTGACCCATGTCCAATAATATTACTGCATTTGTTTTAGGTCTATAATCTGCATATGAGAACATGTGATTTTTGGCCTTTTGAGCCTGGGTAACTTTGCTTAAGATGATGTTCTCTAGTTCCATCCATTCACTTGTGAATGACAAAATTTCATTCTTCTTTGTGGCTGAGTAAAATTCCATTGTGTATAAATACCATTAATCCTTTCGTCAGTAGTGGGGCATCTTGGCTTTTTCCATAGCTTGGCTAAACATAACCTGAATGTTTCTGACTGTAAAAATATCTATGTCATTACTCCTTATTTTATCATGCAAAGTGGTCTATGAAGTGTTTGCTTGTGCTTTTATGTTTTTTTTTCAAGTAAATCCCTTTTAAAGAAAATATAAATGCCCTTAAGCAAATTTTTAAATTACTTTTTTCTAGAATTGTATTTTTTAGGATTTTAATCTTAGATTATAATTTTAGATTTTAGGTGTTTTGATCTTTTAGAATTTCAATATTCAGAATGATAGAGTTTGCGGTTGTGCCTTTGGGGGGTTTTGTCTCAAACGTAGAAGCCTTCCAATTTTACCCTTGGAAAGTCTCATCATATTCTTTTGGGGATTCCAATTATTTATTTATTTATTTATTTTTGCATTGCTAGGGTTTGAATTCAGAACCTTCACCTTGAGCCACTCCACCAGCCCCTTTTTTTGTGATAGGTGTTTTTAAGATAGGGTCTTACAAAATATATGCCCAGGGTTGGCTTCGAACCACCATCCTCCTGATCTCTGCCTCCTGAATAGTTAAGATAACAGGCGTGAGCCACCAGCGCTTGGCCAAGAATTAAAATTTTTAGTACGTAAGAAAGACCAGTTTTAAAAAAACTCTGACCTTACTGGACTATTTAAATTTTCCTTGGAACTACTTCCTGAGTAATGAGAATGACAAAAAAACTGCCATTTACAAAAGGACATTTTATTCCATTGAGAAAAGTGTTTCTGGGCATTTCTAGCTTTGTGGCTGTTTTTTTTTTTTTTTTTACTTTGCTAGCAAAAGTAACTGTATTCCAGAGTTACGTCCAAAGATTAATTTTAAGTTTAATGCAGGCAAAGTTTCTAGGTCACTGTCTAGAACTTGATTAGAATAAGCTCTTTAATTGCCAATCAGACATTCACCGAGGACCTGTTTTGTGCCCAGTGTTGAGCTCTGCAAAGTTGGGGATATCAGAATATTCTAAGATATAGTCCCTGTGCCAAGTAACTCGTCTCTTATACAAAGAGGCTGTGCCTTCCGTTCTGTGGCTGATGCCTGAACTCTGGCCTTGGGAATCTCACCTGGAGCACTGCGCGTGGCTTCCAGTTAGCCTTTGGGCTCTCCAGTCATGTGTCACTGTCCGCCTGTGCCACCTGTGCCCAGCTTCGGGATCTGATAGCCTCAGACTACCTGGGGCAGGCAGGCAGACTATCAGCATAAACAGGATGTTTTGGCAGCAGGGATTCGATCCAGGCCTTTCGCTGCAATTTTGACAAACTTTTTATCCAAGAGACATTTTGTAGCAGTGTGGCCTAATGATTAATATGCTTGGGAGTCACGGTACAAAACCAAGCTTTACAATTTACTAACTCTGTGTCATTGGACAAGATTTATTCCAGTTACTTAGAATTAAGCCCAGGGCCTGGAACTTCTCTCTGCCACTTGATCCACAACCCACCAGCCCTTTTTTGCTTTAGTTATTATTTTTTTTGATAGGGTCTCACAGAGTTTGCTTGGGCAGTTTTCAGAGCACAGTCCACTTACCTATGACTCCCTTATAGCTGAGATTATAATGTGCAACACCATGCCCAGCTTTTTAACTTATTTTTGAGATAGGGTCTTGATAATTGTCTGGGCTGACTTTGAACTCTCAATATCCTTGCCTCTGCTTCCTGAGTAGCTGGGAATATAGGTATATACTACCATGCCCGTCTTGGACAATGACTTTTTTAAAAATTCAGAATTTGGCATATCAAAACCCAATAATAAAAACCCTAAAAATAATGATCCTATAATAGCTAACATCATTAGCTACATTTGTATTTGAGGCAGAAATATTATTATGAAATAATTTTAGATCAATAGGAAAAGTTGCAAAGAAAGGATAAAGAATTCATATCTGCCCCTCCCCAGCTTACTTTAATGATAACATTTCACATAATTTCTATATTTACAGAAATGATATATTGAACATTTGTAGAATACTTTTTAACAAATCCTGTCTTGATTGAATTTAAAATGAAATGTTTTTCTTCCAGATTTTTTTCAGCAGCTCATTCAGTACACAGAAGAATACCGACATCAGCCACTGCTTAAACTCTGGATTGGGCCGGTGCCAATGGTGGCCTTGTATAGTGCAGAAAACGTGGAGGTAGGTGTATGGTAAATAAGGTAGATGCCTCACTGTACAGTTGATAGTGAGTGTTTCATCAGCACACATATAATAAATGTGTCCTTAAATTTCATTTAATTCAGTCCTTAAAAAGAACTTCACTAAACATTTAGGCTATCTAGGACCTTTTGATGCTTTCTAAATGTAAAACTCTCGATATATCTGTGCACCCTGGTCATCGGTGTCTCCTTTTTTTAGAAGGTCTGCAGAAGAATATTACTTTTAGGAATCATACATAGATTGTTCTATAAGGTTAGCTCTTGCTTTCCACCATACACACACTGAAGACTAAAATACATGACTAATAAAATATGCGTGTTTTCCTCGAGGTACTGAGGATCTCATATCAGTGATAATTTTATTACTCCACATTTAAAAAAGGAATGTGAATTTGACATTTGTAGGGTTGGCATTATTAATCCATACTACTGAAATTAGTTCTAAGAAAGTTTGTATATCTGTGCTTCTTATTGTACCACTGGGGAAACTATCTTGTGCTATGAAGAGAAAAGGGTTTGAGCCAGGGAGTAAAAACAGACTAAATAGAACTTATCTTTGTGGAACAAAATTTTAAAAAATTCCTAGCGACAGGGACATGTCTTTCTTAGTTATTGTGGTGGAAATGTTGGAGTTTCTCTCGTCCCATCTTCCAGAATCCAGCTCAGAGAAGATAGTAAGGCAGTAGGCATAGGATTTTGGCTGCTGGACCCAGTAGGAGCAGGTTTGGTATACTGCAGGTAGAGACTTGTCCCAAGTAAAGGGAACTGGGGCAAGAACTTGGGACCATTCTGTACTCATTCGGCACCCATCCATTCTACTTCATTCCAACTCTAGGAAATCCAATCATACTCATGTTTTTCAATGTTAGCTCTACACTGGAGACACTCAGCATGCATTTCTAATTCACCTTTATTCCAAACTTCACAACTGCTTTCAGGACCCCAGCAACTCAAATGACTCAAAGTCAGCACTACCTGAGAATAAACTCATTGTTTCCATCACCTAGATGTGGTCATCCTCCAGGATCACCTGCCATCTTTTTCTGTTCCCTGTATCCTCACTAAATGGAACCACCTGGCTCCTAGTTCAGGCAAGAACCAGGGAATCATCTTTTTCTTTTCCTAAGTTCCATTTAGTCCCCAAGACTGAGTGGCAGTTATATGTCAAAACTCTAATTGGGTTTCTTTGGGGGCACAGGCATCAAATGAATTGCAGATTTAAAGTTTATGAAATATTGCCTTAAAAAAAGAGGTATGTCCTAGCCAGGTATTCCTACAGTTGAAGATGTTTTGATGACTACATATCTCTGAAATATATTTTTTCTCTTCTGAAGGTAATTTTAACCAGTTCAAAGCAAATTGACAAATCCTTTATGTACAAGTTCCTAGAGCCATGGCTTGGCCTTGGGCTCCTCACAAGGTAGGTCAATGTAAATTTACAAAGCTTTCTTGTAGAAATAGGTACTTATAGGTGTAAGTTATTATTTCAGGAATTGACACAAGACAGTTTTTCTGTAGCAAGACTGTTCTCAGGAAGGAGCAGAATGACTAGAAGAAAAGGTCCACTACTGAAGAAGACAGACAGACAGACAGACAGACAGAAGTCCATGGTGTATGGTAATCTCCAGACATAGTATTCAATAGTGACTAAAACCAGTGGTCCAAGAGGAATTAGGAGGTCCTAATTTTCAAGAGCAATAAAGCAAACGAGAATCTGGAGCCAAGAAGTCTTGAATCAAAAGCCAATGGAAAAGGCAGTTAGCACCAGAAAAGTACACTGAGCAGAGTAAGCTTCACCTTGAGCTGGCATTCAAAAACTGGGCTCCACCCTCTAAGAGAGGGTTCAGCAAGCCAAAAGCAGGACACTTGTGAGGGACTTTGGAGAATTCAAATGTAGAAATGGGATAGGGTCATGGAGCATGTGGATGTCTGAGGAGTAATGTATTAATATTGGAAGAAAATGATTCTTATTTTTAGAAACTCAGAACTTAGAAATAGACAAAAATTCTTAAACTTTTTATTGGATGAATGCTATTTTAGCTATTAGCATTATAGAACAATGTCTAAAAAGTTTACATTTTATAACTCTTTATGAATATTATGTATATCTTTCCAGCCAAAGCATTTGAGAATCTATAGATGAAGCTGTTTCCAGAGTTTTGTTGACTTGGCTATATTCATGATTGATTTGTTTTGGATGTTACTCCTCCTTCATTTATAACTATCTTTTTCAGTACTGGAAACAAATGGCGTTCCAGGAGAAAAATGTTGACACCCACTTTCCATTTTACAATTCTGGAAGATTTCTTGGATGTTATGAATGAACAAGCAAATATATTGGTTGATAAGCTTGAAAAACATGTTAACCAAGAAGCGTTTGACTGCTTTTTTTACATCACTCTTTGTGTTTTAGATATAATCTGTGGTAAGCCTGATTGATTTGTATCTAAAGTCATGGTATAAAGACAAAATGATCCAAATAGAAAATAGCATTCCATTAATAAGAAAAATGAGAGGCTTGGAAAGGACTCAGGATTCCTGAAGGTGGCGATACTGGTAAATTATTCAGAAGAAAAGCAAAGTCAGCCTTAGGGCACTGAGTAGAGCAGGCAGAGAAACAACATGCCAGGAAGGTCAAGGTGGGGGCGGGGAAGAAGAGGGACAGCAAGTAGGAGAAGTGGAAGGAAGAACAAGAGGAAGACACAAAGGGGAAGAGGAACAGAACAGTATTTATGTCTTTTAGTGTCTGTCACTGCAAAATGAATACAAGTGCATGATATAAATGATAGCTTCTTACCATATTTTATAGAAACAGCCATGGGGAAGAATATTGGTGCTCAAAGCAATGATGATTCCGAATATGTCCGTGCAGTTTATAGGTAAGTGGAATTCTCTTCAATTATTTATTAAATTACTATTGATTTGGGTTTTGAAAAAAATCATTGCTAATCACTCCTGTGTCAAATGTTTTTATTGTTTCTAAAATGAAACATTAAGTCAGGCCTTGTGGTACATGCATATAATCCCAGCACTCATGAGGGTGAGCAAGAGGGTCATGAAGTTAAGGTCAATTTGGGCTCCATAGTCAGGCCCTGCTTCAAAAACAAAACAAAACAATAAATGAAATATTAAACTAAAAATTAAACTCACAACTTAACCATACATGTTAGCAGTAGATGAATGGTTATGTAATTTATAGTACTCGAGATTATGCAGAAATTTAAAATGATTTTGTCTAATGTACTGAAATTATATTATGATGTTAAGTAACAAAAGAAAGGTATAAACAATTTTTGTAGTATGACAACTATTACCATATAAAATTACTATAGGAAAAAAGTTAGATGAGGCTAAGTCAAAGTGCTAGCTGTGGTTATCATTGTTCTTTCCGATTGCCTTTTGTTTTTCTTGTTATTTGTTTTCTTTACCATATTTTCACACGGAGTAAGTATTGCTTTTGTAATTGAAGTAATCAATTTACTAAAATTACTTGCAGTTATTTAGCTATTAAGAGGCAGGCCAAGATTTGATTTCATTTATATTATCTTTAAATACATTGTTCATTTCAGCTCACTTTAATAAGTATTTATTGAACATGTGGAACTGTCAGTCATTGACAAGATACTTACTAATTCCATAGTGCTATGTGAAATAGAATAGCGGGGAGACAGGCACTGAGACAACAGATATAAACTTTTGAATTGCAGCAGTAATCTGGGAAGAAAAGATCAAGTTGATATTAGAGAGAAAGTAGGGGTGTGTTGTGCAGATGGAGTGATCAGAGAGAGCCTCTTTGAAGAACTGGCATCTAAGCTGGTCCTAAAAGAAGCCGAGCTTTCTGCTCTGTCACTGGAAATGAGATGCAGGTGCTCGAGGCAGCCAGGCAGCAGAGTTACATTTAGTGTGCACTTTCCTTTAAAAGAGGGCAGTCAGTTGCTTTTGATCAAATGACTGTAAAATAACACAGATTGCTTCTCTGTACCTTGGGTACAAAAAGCCCAGACAACCTTGAGAAGCTGAAAATTCACCCTGGATAAACAAAAGCACACACCAGAGGAGTCTAGTGGATTCTTCATTTTTCGAAAGAGCCCCTCCCCCCTTTTTTGGATTCATTGGATATAAAACAGCCCATTCCTTCATTTTCTAGCGTTGAGCATGGAGCTTTTTGTAATCTTGAAGACTACATTCCCATGTATTACTTTTATCAAAGCCAACCAAACAGGTGCCCAAGAACTATATTCTTCCAATGTGAAAGATGGCATGTGTTTATCTTCTTTATAGGATGAGTGATATGATACATCGGAGAATGAAGATGCCCTGGCTTTGGCTTGACTGTTGGTACCTTATGATTAAAGAAGGATGGGAACACAAAAGGAGACTGAAGATCCTACATACTTTCACCAACAATGTAAGTCATTACTTTTTTATTGTGGTAAAATATACATAACACATTCACCATTGCAGTCATTTTGGGGTATAATTTGGAGGCATTAAGTGCAACCATCAATATCTAGAATTTTTAAAAATCTGTGATTTTTATGTTTTGCTAATATACCTGATGAAGGATTGCACAGTATGTCCTGTAAAACAAAAGTGGAATTGAACAATAGTGGGAAAATGTGGTTGGTGTGATTACATTTAAATTATATATTCAAGTAATATTAATTAAGCACTTGCTAAGATCCAAACACTGTACCAAATGGTGGAAATAGGGTAAGGAATAAAGCAAATATGTTCCTTGTCAGAGCAGAGGTTAGCCTAGTAGGCAAGATTGTCTATAAATGAATAACTACAAAGTGTGATGTGGGTTATGAGCACTTATTAACATGCAAGAGGCTGGGTGAAAGAGTAAGGAAACAAATATTCTGGCGGAACGTTTGAATTAGGCAGTACTTTAAAAGGTAAAGGCATTTAAAGTAGTATATATCTTAATTTGGGAATAAAGCTAGATATTGTTGTTTTATTTCCAAATAAAAAATAATCATAAGGTAGGGATTTTTTTTGAATGTAGTATATGACTCTTTGTATTAAAGGTGTATTTATAAGGCCAAGGTACAGTGGGTCATGCCAGCTACTCAGGAGGCAGACATTGGGAGGGTCATGGTTTGGGGCCAGCCCAGACGAAAAGCCCAGGTCCCCATCTCGACAAATAAGCTAGATGTGCTGGTATGTGCCTATGATCCCAGCTATGTGGGAGGCATAGATAGGAGAATCAAGGTCTGAGGCAAAAACATGAAACCATATCTGAAAAATAATGAAAGTGTAAAAAAAAAGGCGGAGAGAGGGGAAATGGTGGCATGATTCATGGTAGAGCACCTGCAAGCAAGTTGAAACCCTGAGTTCAAACCCCAGTGCTACTAAAAATGTTTTTAAAAGATAAATTTGTGAAAAGCCAGATTGAATTAAAACTATACATCCAGTTATAATTGAAATGTACTGAACAAAGTGCCTATTTAAATAGATTCTTTCTTTGCTGTAAATTTTAATTGAAATATATTGGAATTGTTTCCTTATGGTGAGGAACATTCTGTCACCAACAGATCAAATGATTAACAAGCCAGTAGATGCTAAATGAGGGAGATATTGTCTTGAGTTGGCCATGGTAGAGTCACAGGAAAAGACTAGCAAACAGGCTGTATTTTATAGTTACCTTTTTCCTTCAATTTCATGCACTAATATTAATGTCATTAATTAATGAATTTCACACTGGATTGACAATGTCATTCATTTTATAAATCTTGAAAATTGCATACTGAGACCTAAACACTGTGAGTTCCACAAAGAGTAAAAGAAAATGGTATTTTGTCCCTAAAGAGTTTAGGGTCAATCAGGTCATTGGAGCTATTTAATAGCATGCTTGACAAGTGGCCTGATAGGAAAAAGAAAGTTGAAAATGTGTAACTAAATCAAGTATATAGACTTCAATCCTTTTATTCATTCAACAGGTATCTTGTGAGCATATTTTTTTGGTGGTGTTACTTTGAACTCAGAGCTTTGCACTGAGTGCTCTACCACTTGAGCCACACTCCCAGCCCTTTTTGCTTTGGTTATATTTTTGAGATAGGGTCTTGCTTTATGTTCAGATTGGCCTGGACTGCGATATTTGTTTTGTGCTTCCTTGTGTAGTTGGGCATGACAGGTGAGGTCCATTGGTTGAGATGGGGTCTCAAAAGCTTTTTGCCCGAACTGGCCTCAAACCACAATCCTGATCCTAGTTTCCCAGGTAGCTAAGATTATAAGTATGAGTCACTGTCCCTGCCTAATGAGCATTTTTAAAAGTCAGCCAGTGCTTCAAAGTTCTAAATTTAGAAATTTATTAATGAAAAAAGACATTCACTGCCCTATGAATAGGACTGTTTGAGTTGAAGGAGAAACACACTAAATTGTAAATGTAATGTCAGGTGATAAGTGAAATGAAGAAAAATAAAGAAGAGTTCTGAAGAAGATAGTGAGTGGTGGGAATGAAGGCAGCAGTAATCAGGGAAGGTCTTGGTAGTGTGACAATGAGCAAAGGCCTGAAGGAAGAGACAGCTGGCCATGCAGACTTCAGAGGACAAAACCTTCTAGTCAGAAGAACCAGCATACAGAGTGAATTGAATTACTTACTTGTTTCTTTTTTCCAATGTAACAGGTAATTAGACTGATGTATAATTTGTCTATTAAGTAATAATACTACTTAAACTTTCTTGGAGAAAACAGAACCTTTTTCTCTAAGGTTCTGTTTAGTAGAGTACGGCTCTATTTCTGTGCTAGAAGGACTACAGACATAGTGCTTGAAAAATCATGCATTTTCTGACATTACATTTTTGACAGTTTTGCCAAATAATGTTCAAAGTGTTAATAGAAGGCTTTAAAGTATTTGTACATGGCCTAGATTGTTGAACTGGAAAGGTTTAGAAAAAATAACTTGAAGAAATATAGCATATTTTTATAGGGAAATGTGGCCTTATCATATCCAAACAAGTCTGTGGCTATCATTAAAATCCCACAGGTCATTGCTGAGCGGACCAATGAAATGATGGCAGAGGAAGAATGTAGAAGTATGAACAGGGACCCTGCTCCCTCCAAAAATAAACGCAAGGCTTTTCTCCACCTGCTTTTAAGTGTGACTGATGACAAAGGGAACAAGCTAAGTCAAGAAGATATTCGAGAAGAAGTTGACACCTTCATGTTTGAGGTATTTTATATGGTCAGGTTACTTTCAGGTATCTTTAACACACTCCAGGTTTCAGGGTTTAGCTTAGTGAT